>NW_026571095.1:22966434-23261434 GCF_026225935.1 Boleophthalmus pectinirostris
AGACTAACATCCCACGAGCAAACCTGTACCATGATACTTACGCAAAGGAGTTGACAGTGGTGTATCCAGAGGGACACTCAGGGATGCAGGCTCCATTATGGATCACATACTCGTGACAGTCGATGTTCTTGCTGCGTTCTTTCTCTCTCTTGCACTTGTTGTGGAGGTCCTGGCAGAAGGAGAAGGGCACGCACCTCCAGCCCCGGTAGAGGTAGTAGTTTGGGGGACACTGCTCCACACAGGTGTCCTGGTGCTGAAGCCCCCTACAGGCCACACAGTGCTCTACAGAGTTGGGTTTAGAGCAGCCGCCCAGACACTGCTCGTGACAGCACTGACCGTCTTTGGTGCAGGCGCGGTGCTTACAGTGAGCGGGACACACTGGAGGAGACAAGGACAAAACAAAGGATATCAGTCAAACGCACCAGAGGAATACAGGGAAGAATTCTCTAGCCACAAATAAAATGGTTGGAAATTCATTTATAATCAATCAAGTCATTTCAAGCCAGGCCCTCTAGGGAGTCTTATTTAGCCTGAGATGGGGTGCTGACATTTGTAATGATTAATGATTATTAATGTTGGCTTTCCAATGAAAAATAAGTTTAGGCATCCCAAACTACAAAGTAGTCATTATTCATTCACTCCACACTTGGGGATGCTAAGCTACTTGTGTAGCCACAGCTGCCCTGAGACTGATGGAGTTAATGGTGCAAATCAAACATCCACACACCACATAGGACTACAGGACAGACTGCTGCTGTATAATGGATATACTTTTGTAATCCCTAAACAACAATCACACATCCCCCTTTTATCACAGAACAGCTTGAAACCAAAGAATCTCCCAAAAACTTGTATTAAGAAAAGCTGACACCCCTGCTGAGCCCAGAGACTTGGATCAGGACTGTGTTATATATTTGAAACCTTGAGGCAGGAGTTAAGTCCCAACATGAGTCCTGGCCCAGAGGATTCAGAGCTGTTAAAGACATGACTGAGAACAGTGGGGATCCTCCTCCAGCAAAACACACCAGGTTTAAACAGAGATACAGAACTGATAACACTGATAAGTCAACTGAAGCAAGTGTTTAACAAATTATAATTCTGTATTTAATTTTGGTTTATTTACATAGACACCAAGTTTCAAAATAATAGATTATAGCAAAAATAAGCATCAAGTAATGGAGATAATGCCAATTTTGTATTTTAATGTGGTTTTTGTGTCTTTGTGCATATTCTATGTGTTTTTATTGGTCAAAAGTAACTTGAAGCACATGCATTCATTCCTGTTGCATACATTTATACAGTGAGTGGGGTCGCCTGCCTCTCCACATATCTGACCTGTAACTTGACCTGCTGCTGCCACGTGTTTGTTTCCATAGAAATAGATAAGCACACTACTCTTCCAATTAAAGCATCTACTATCTAGTTTATGCTCTCTACCCTGAGTACACTAGTCTATAAGAACTTTCTGGCATTTCTTCATTTTTTTTTTTTATTTGTCTATAAAACAAATACTCATCATGCCTGCACTATTATGTTGAAAACAGATAATATTCTAGTGGATTGATTAAGATAACTCACTGTGATTTCCATTTTACAGCATAACTACAGTTAGTCAGTCACAATTTTAATTTTTCAGATTTGCAGACACCTTTTTGGTTGCTGTGGTTACAAATTGTGTTAAATATAAAATTTGTGGAAATGTAAAAATCCATATCACCTCATTTCTCTCTGATCATCTTTCCTTTGATTACTCATGTCAGATTTTGCTGTTTATGTCATTTAAGTCACCTTAAAGGTTCAGAAATCAGATTATAATCAGATTTCGATGTGCATGTGTACACGACCACTGCCTAGACTTGTAAACATTATTTTACGTGTCTCAACAACAACCGTCCTCAAGGCACGACCTGCGCAAATAAGCAAAGAAAGCGACGGGGACTTTCAAGTACACCGTCAACAAACTTATCAATAGCTGGAAATGTACCATCAGCAAGCAATTTGATTAGGGAAGTAGTCAACAATTTAAAGAATATTCTGGTAAGATGGAAAGTAGAGGCCCATATTTTCACTGTTTTTTTGGGATTGGGTCCATGAGACAATTTTTTGTGCCAGTGAAGTCAACTCCATGTCAATTTTGTTTCATGTGGAAAGAATCTAAAAAAGATAATTTAAAGCTAAATAAAAATAAAATTAAGTACTGGAAAATCCATTTCATTATGATGATTGATCAGTTTTGCTTTATGGTTTGCTTTTGTTGGAACATAACATATTTAGATCACAATGTTACCTTTTGTGAAAAACAACGTAAGTTTAATACATTTTAATTAAATTTTTGACACACTGAATAGCCCATCCCTGTGCATTTTGCTAGTGGAAGGTTTGGTAAGTAGTCGTGTTTTGATCTATATTATGCTTTTGTAGAATTATGGAGAATTGCAGTGCAGGAGCTTGGGCAAGATTATATTGCGAACTGTAACTGTAAGGAGGGTGTGAATAGGGCCCGGGAGAGATCACTAAATTACTCAAACGTGCTTAGATGACATATGGTATGTGTGGTTAAGCAACAATGTTATAACATGGAAGAAAGCTGCAAAAAGTCGATTTTGCACAATGCCCCTTCACGCTTTTGGTCATCTTGGGGTAAGTATTTAACATATTCTAAATTAAAATAATGTCTGCATAATGGAAAATATACTACAAGTGTTTTATTTATTTTAATATTTACTGCAATTTTATGATTTTTATGTTTTTGTTTTTGTTTGATTTTACTGGTTTTATTGTTTTAAAACTTTAGCAAGTTACCTTTTTGTTATCTTTCTTTTATGATCTCCGTGCAGCACTTTGGAACTGTTTTGTTCGTAAAATGTGCTATATAAAGAAAGTGGATTTGGATTTGGACAAGTATGTTTTTGATAAGCGAACAACAGCATAAATGGTTTAAAAATAATCTATTTTGCATAATCTATGCTCTTGAATGAGAGCTGTGTTGTCATGTGACGACACGCTGTTTGTTTATGTTCATGTATGTGGGAAATGGTCTTTATGTAACACAGGGCTCATATCACAGGTGTGCACCAGGCTGTTATTTGGAAGAGATATAGTAGAGAGAGAGAGAGACTGAGGGTTGAAAGAAGAAAGGAGAGAGAGCAGGAGGGAGGGAGTAGAGATAGAAAGATAGAACAGGGGAATAGAAGGAGATAAGAGAGGGAGACAGAAAATTAGTAGTCAGTCTGTAATAAACAATGGACAACAGTGAAGCAGGGGAAGCTTATTTAGATCGGCTGTCGTATATGATCAGGACTTCGCTGTACCAGTCCCTCTGTTTGAGAACCGGTGTTTTATAACTCCATGTTTTTCTTTCTGTTCTTCTGACTCAGCACTTTGAGGACATGCTCCAGAACAGATTCGCTTCATTAGTGCTTTTTGGGTCCAAGAAAAACAACACGGACCCCCTGTATCTCTACGTTTCCCTCCTTTATTTATACTCAAGTCTTCCTTCTTTCTCTCATTCTATCATTCTCCACCCCATATTTCACTCTTTCTCCAGCTTTCCTTTCTCTCCTCTCCCAGTTTCCTTCACTCCACTTTCTCTCCATCTCCTTCGATCACTCTCACTTACTTTCTCCCTTTCTCACCCTATTTCCGTCTCGAGCCATTCTTTCTTCCCCCTCTCTCCTCTTTTTCCACCTCTCTCTCCAGTCTGTTCTTCTTTCTCCCTTTTCAATCTCTCCTTCGCTCTTTTCCCATTTTCTTCTCTACAAATTCCTTTTCCCTCTCTCTCTCTCCCTCTCCATTTTTTGCTCACTCCCTATCTTTCACTTTCACTCTTTCTCTCTCTGTTTTTCACTATCCTACCTCTATTTCATGTTCTCTCTTTCTCTTCCCCTTCATCTCTTCTCTGTCCCTTTCTTTCCTTTTCTCTCTCATTTTCACTTTTTCTTTCTACCTTACTCTTTCTCTCCCCCTTCATCTCTCCGTCCACCCTCTCTCTTGGTCTTTCTTCGTCTCTCCCTCTCCCCCTCTTCGCTGTACGAGGTGGGGAAGGTCAGCTGCAACCTGAGACTGGCAGGAGGAAAAGGGGCGACAGAAAAACAAATGATATAACGCCATTGTGGACGTCAGTGCGGGTCCCGATAATCTGAGCTGAGACTTAAGGACTTAGACGGAGCGCAAAACACACAAATCTTTGCTGTTTTGTAAAGTTGGTTTCATAAGGTCACCCCTGAGTAACCACAGATTCTGTCAAAGAAAATACAGGAAAAACTGACAAAATGCAATTTGTTTTTAGTAATCAGCAGAGATGGGACCAAGTCGTTGTTTTGCAAGTCTCAAGTAAATCTCAAGTCTTTGACTTCAAGTCCAAGTCAAGTCCCAACTCAAATACAGGCAAGTCATCTGCTTTGAGCTTCAAGTCATTTCAAGTCTTTAAACCAAAAAAGTACCAAACATAGCTTTTTTTTTTTTGCAATTTATATGAATTTTAAACTAAATTGTACTTAAAAAAAAAAATCATAGTATATTTATATATGAGTATTTATAGAGTATATAAGAGTTGTAGAAATGTAAATTTTTAGTTTTTAAATGTTTTGACAAAATCTTAGACTTGAGAAGCACTTTTAAATCTGAATTCTTTCTGTTCTGACCGTAATGATTCACACTGAGTCAAGTCCCAAGTCATTGACCTTCAAGTCCAAGTCGAGTCCCAAGTCTTAGTCCATTTTATCAAGTCACGTCTCAAGTCCTAAAAATACTGACTCAAGTCTGACTCGAGTCCAAGTCACGACTTGCTATTCCCCACCTCTCTTAATCAATAAATTAAACTTCATCCTCAACAAAAAAAATAGAAATGTGCAAGAAATGTAAATAAGACAATATGCTTTCGTCAGATCTAGTTCTAATGTATGGCACCCATTTTATAATTTGGACCATTTTTGAAAACCCATATTTGGATTTAAGACCAACAGATAACAAAAGATGAATAAACACATAGAAAGTCACATTTTCTGCCTTGACTATCAAACTATAACCACTTATAAAATATATTCAAATTGATAATATTGCTTGCATTACCACAGAATATGACTTTAAGTATATCAAAAAACTAAACAAATCAGGACTGTAAAAGAGAAGCAGCCTTTTTGACAGTCAAATCACCAAGCAGATCATATATGACCAGAAGCAGCATTTCAGAACAGAACTGAATTTTTATCATTTAAATAATTACATGAACATTACACAGTTTTGCTGATAATAAATGTAGATCTAATAATATTTTTGTCTTTTTATGATACCGCCAAACTGAATTCAAATACATGCTAGTACACGTTTTTAGTCTTCCTACTGACAAAGGCATCGCGGTGTGCATTGCTTCAACTGTGAATCCTGATCCTGTGCAAGTCCAGTCCAGCGCCTGGAACCAGCCGCAGATCCACCCTCAGCTTTATCCAATGTGTTGGCTAGCTGCAGACGCTAGCCACTCAACTGGCCTCTCCCATTTCCAGAGAAGACATGGGCTCGGTTTAACCCTTCGTGTGTTTTGGCCCGTTACAGATCAGCCTGAGCGGGACAGACGCGATGCAGAGGTTAGAAAAAAAAGAGGGAGAAAAGAAATGGAGCCCCAGTGCACAGGGCTGGGGTGAACCTGAATGACACTACTGGCACAGTTTGTACTCAGCGCTTTGTATCGACCCCCCAGAAATAAAAAACATTAATAAAACAATAAGTGAGTTCAGTTATAAATGCGTTGTCAATTATTCCACAAATTCATAAATATTATATGATCTATGCATTTAAAAAGTTTGAAGTAGTTTTTGTCTAGTTGTAAATAAATAAAAAAATAAATTAGTTTGAGGTCAACACTTTTAAATAACCACTCAAATTCTGTAAAGATAAAGGTATAATAACAATACACCTTAATTAGCCTTAAGAGAGCGTGAATGAAAAACAACAAACAGAACAAATAGTGTGACTTCATTAAGGGATTAGGATAGTAATTATGTACTTACAAAACCTGAATTATTCTTAATGAAGCATTTGATCACTATGAATTGAATTTATTCCAGCTATTGAAAGTGTAATAAAAGCTACAATAGAGGAAAATATATTAAATAAAGTTAAATGTGATCTTTTCGTTTCCTGTAGACATGTCTGACTAGTTTTAAGTTGCAAGAATAATTTTGTAGATTGTGCTCAAAACAATAAAATCATAGTAGAAAACAATGCATCATGTTAGACGGTGATCTGCTCTTTCAACTAAGAAACGGCAATCCCAAAATACAGCTCTGTCCTACATAGCAACAGGCGGAGGTGAACTTAAATGACTGCAGCAGTTGTTCTTAAAGCTTTGCAGTAGACGTATATGTCTGAATGCAACTATTATATGTGGGTTATTTGGGATAAAAATTGATAATGGTGAAACTGTAGACATAATGTCATGCAGAAAATGTTGGTATTAAAAATAATGAACAACCCTCCCACTGGCATTTTAAGATATTATCAATCATAATTAAAATGGCAGAAGAAATGTAGATCATTTGTGACAAAGAACAATGAGAACAAACCCAAACCCAATTAAAAAGAGTACAAAAATTTAATCGACTGTATATATTGTACATTAACACGCAATAAGTTTTATGTGTTTAATGTATTACCACATAATTGTAAGTCATGTATTAAACATTGAAGCCAAAGTCATTTCTTTTTCTGTTACAAGATATTTTTGTCATTTTTATGTTTTGACCTGAGAGAGGCTTCTATGTGAGGCTTTTCACCTCTGACCCCAAGAGGTCAGAGATGTCAGGAGGACTAGACTTTTGCCAATACGCATAAGTAAATGTATTTCCAAGACATAAATCCGTTAACTTTGACTGTACATTTAATCTGGTAAACAATTACGTTGTAACGCAGACCTAGGCACAAAAACTAACCTAAATTCAACGTCTCTCCTGATTTGCTCACTGGTTTCACGCTCAGATTTCCAAATATTCCCTGAATGCAAATAGCCGCTATAACCGCTGGCCTTGATGAGCTTCATTTGGTTGCAACCGGACACTCTTCTGTTATATGGACAAAAGCAGGTGATTCAACAAGGCTAAGCTATATCAGGTCAGATCTGTGGAGAAGCGACCCTGCTCACAGTAAGAATGCACTGTTTTTCAAGTTAATTTTGTTGAATAAAAACACCTGTAATTAAATAAAAGATTATTGTTGTACTGTGGAACATCCCATTACCAACTGTATGCGCAAAATAGTGTAAAATGTCCTTTCTCCCTTTCTCTACCAGCTTGTTTTTCAGCTATTCTAAACATTTTACCCCTTAGCCCATTATAAAGCCTATTATACAGAATACAACAGCTTTGCCACAGTGAGGGGCATAGGCCTGTCCCTCTCGCTTGTCACAGCTGCTCTGGAGGTGGGATTGGAGAGGGGCCACCCGACGCCACCTTTGATTGCCCAGACTCGGAACGACGCTCTGGGGGCAGGAAAGAGGGAAAACCGCATTTCTTTTCCTAAAACATGCAAATCTCTCACTACACTAGCCGCTCTGGTAATGCTTGAGTTTAATCACGTCAGCATCTTCTTATGCAGTTGGACAGAATGAATCATCGAACAATAAATTATGAGGGAGTTTTTCAGAATTGGCGCGAGCACTGGACAAAAAACATACTGTGACTTTCTGAAGTATTGCGAAAAAAAATGAAGTTTCAGTTGAAGTGTTTATTTTAAACATGTCAGTAGCATTAATATTTGAGACTGAAATATAAACTGCTAAACTAATATAAGAATTCCACGCATTTCAGAACACGTTTGCTGAGGTCTAAACGATTTTTAGTTGCAATTTTCACACTACAATTTCGACATCCTGCATTCCTAAATTTAAACATATGTAATAGGGTTGTCAAATGTAAGTAAGAAAATCAGATATTAAAACTAGTATCAAAACTAGATACTCATTTGATAATAAAAACAGAAAACAGAAATAAACCTTTCCTGAAAAGCACTGAGCATCGAGTCAAATCAAAATCGAGTTTGAAATGTTAGTATTGTGACAGACTCATAAACAGGTCAAATCCTGTTCAGTTTTTTATACGCATATTCAGTATGAAGGACAGACTGCTCTTGGCCTGTTAAAAACACAGAGATGGTTTGGAAGGGAGTGCTGGGAGCGGTTTGTTTGGGAACATTCACACATGGGAAGGTGGGAGCAAAATATTCAACTAAAACAATGAGGATAACAACAAGGCTTTGCACAATCCATATTTCAACCAACGTAAACTTACTCTTACAAAACGCCATGAAAGTATGAAGGCATAAGATACTTTTACAACATTTCCATTGATTACTACAAATTGGATTACAAGATATGTAATATGAGTTCAATTAATAGAAAGGGAGATGGCGTTTGCAGTAGGAGTATATTTTAAAGGTAATTTGATGGATGTACATTTTCAAGATAAAGGTGTACTACAACTGGTCTCAAAATGTAATATTGCTTTATCTGAAATGTTACACAATATGGCATTTAACTTATCTATTCCACCACAGGTATGTTTGTTGCGAAAAAAACAAAACAAAACATGCCTTCTTACTCTCTACAGATCTGATGAATAATGTGGCTTGGTAGTGCTAAATACTTACCCATGGCGATACACATGTTTAATGCCATGCTGTGGAACATTCCAATTCCAGCTATAAGAAGCTATAACATCTCCATGGAAACAAGCATGTGGCGGACCCTCTAACAGAAAAGTTACATAGTGCACTTTTTATATTTACCAGTCCAGTTTTTCATTGGTTGGAGCACAAGTTTGGGCAAATAACTTTGGGGATAACACATTCACTTCAACATCTACAAAATCCTAATTTCACCACTAGTCCAAAATGGAGCTCAATAAAGGCGGCTTACAACCATTCTAGAAGTAAATTTTCCGTTAATTCTTACCCAAAATTTCTAATATTAAGGCTAACCAACTACGTGTTAATTAGGGATGTAACAATAACGGACCTATCATGATATCATATGGTCAAAAGTCTCACAATAATACTGTGGGCTTCACAGTATATCAAATTACAAAATCCTTTTCTTAAATGCATGGTTTTATAGTACCAATAGCTAATAAACATCGGGAACTGCATATCCCATGATTCATTTCAGCACTGACAACATGAAGAAATATGTTTTTACTTGAATTCCTGGGTTTATGACAGTAATAATTCACATCAAAATCTTGTCAGGGTATTTTAAAAGCAAAAAAGTGTCCTATCTACAATTATGTCAGCCTGTCCAAAATATCGCAATAAATATCTTACAGAGAGATGCATACCGTGATAATATTGTACCGAGCGATTTGGATATCGTTACATCCCTAATGCTAACTAAAATCCGTGGTTGTTTTAAGTTCAAAAAGGCTGTTTAAATGCAAGGTTTGGGGAAATGCTTTAATAACTCTGCGGTTTATAAAGTTTCAATAATAGATTTTAAATAATTGTGGTCATTAGGTACCTTTTAATATACATTTTTTTCTGAAAATCTATGAGAAAAATGGGAGAAATTTTGATCTGGAACCAGGTAATAAGCGGTCACTGTCGAGCTCTATAACACACTACTTATTTCCTTATCATATTCAGGTAAATATACTGTGTATCTGACTATACCCCGTCTCTGTGTCACATGTATGGCCCGGAGGACAATGGCCCTAAATGCCTGTGTCTTTATGTCATTAGTGGAGGTTACAGTCGGATGGAGACCGCACAGCCACACAATGGGCCCTCAAAGCAGCGCTATAACGAACAACAACAACAAACCTACACAAATGCATGCCTCCTGAAAGAATGAATGCGGCCTGTCAAAACTATGTCAGCTGCAAATGGGACATGAATGGGCAGATTAGTGCACGCAAAGCCACACACACAGATAGAATGGGCAGGATTGTTTGAAAAGGCTAAAAATGTACGCAACGCAAAAAAAATGCTATAGGTTTAAGGGGATTACCTTCTAAATATGGAGTAGTGTCACTTGT
The DNA here is from genome assembly GCF_026225935.1 of Boleophthalmus pectinirostris. Taxonomy (NCBI): domain Eukaryota; kingdom Metazoa; phylum Chordata; class Actinopteri; order Gobiiformes; family Gobiidae; genus Boleophthalmus; species Boleophthalmus pectinirostris. The sequence goes on from NW_026571095.1 coordinate 22,976,454, forward strand.
AAATATATCTATAGGTGCTTTTAATGCACATGGAACTGTAATAGTCTTATTCAACTTTTACAACATCGTTCGTCTGTGATTTCCTCAATATTCATAAATATACTTTAATCATATACTGTATATTAAGGCTGTGCAATTAATTGAAGCTTGATCGCAATTTCGATTTGTGTGTCAAACAATCTCCAAACTCATAATCGAGTTAAAAAGCTTAAAAAGTGATTTTGGGATAATTTTTATATGAATAAGTATATTTATTTAATTTTTTTAATATAGAGATTGTAGAAAATCTGGATATATAGTTTATTTTTGATACCTTGATGTTTTCTATGCCTTATTTCAAGTTCAAAGTATATTTTCTCATTTTATGTTTTATACATCGCAAAAATGCTCTAAGGTTCATATTTGTAGCCTATGTTCATTTTCAATTTGAAAGTTTTGCGTAAATTATCAATAACAAAGTGTTTTTTGAGAGAGAAATGCTGAATAAATGCATCGTGCAACTATAATTTTTATTTATTTATTTAATAATTGTGATTTCAATATTGACCAAAATAATCGTGATAATGATTTTTTCCATAATTGAGCAGCCCTACTGTATATATAAATAAACTCACTAGCCGCCACATTCCAAACAGGAAGTGACCATGGGGACACCGGCTCCATCAAATCTGGCCCCTACTGACTTTATATTGAAAAATGACACCCCTCTCTCTGTAACTGCTGCAGTGAGCCCAGTGAGTGAGGTTAAAATGTTCACACAAACTAGCTCTGCGCTGCCCTACAAAAGAAAGTAACTGTGTATTTAGTAAAAATTGAGTTAAGCCAAAAATAACCTTCTGAACACTTCTTTTATTTGAAGACAAAGTTTTATGGCTCAACTCTGTTTTGTTTTTAACAAATCTGGATGTGAAATTTGCTGTAACTACAGTGATTCAGAGGAAAAGTGCAGCTGCAGCAATGAACGCTGTAAATGACTAAATCAAATGCAGATATTGCACTTTTTTGTTGTTTAACAATTTCACATGACTCACAGATACTGCAACATGTTTTTAGGTCTCATTCTGAAATGGGACAGAACACAGACTTGAAAGTTTCACAACTTCTTATTCAACACACAAACTTAAATTCTTTCTGTAGTTTAAGTGTACATTCAGAGGTCCAAGGTAAAATCAGTGGTGATGGTTGTGATTGATAAATATTAACTCATCATACAGTAACACATAAACACACTATCATTAATGTACTTCTGACAAACACAAGAGACATCAAATTTTTAAAGCCATTTTTCTCAACTCTCAGGGCAGATACTGTGTACATGATCCAGGTGTTTTATTTCCATGTACCATTTTGTCCGTAAATAAATTCCTATTCCTCACATGGAACTTGGCTCTGAATTCACTCCTTCAACTGCAGGCCCCGTGAGCTTCATTTGACTGGAGCCGAACGCTGTGGGTGACGTCACACTCCCTTAGACGACTTCTTTATACAGTCTATAACTTCAATGCTTACATTTTAATATAGTGACAGATTAATTTGCTATTTTAAATCATAAAATAAAATACAATATTAATCATTTTTTGACAGATCTTCCAACTATAATGTAGACTGAGTATAACATTGGGATACTTCCTTTTCATCAGGGATTGCCACAGTGAACCAGTTACAGAGTGATTTGCCAAATGTTTACACAAGATGCCCTCCCCGTCACAAGCAGAGTGAGCAAAGTGATAAAGTGTCGTAGCCATGGACACACGGCGACGAGAGTGATCAAGCTCCTAGAACAGTCTATCTCTGATTAGATTAGCATGTAAACTTAGCTAGACGCTTAGTGAATGTGCACAATGTTAGCTGGCCGCTCCGATTTTGACTGACGCAAATCGACCCGAGCTTTTGCCAAATATTAAACGCTCTTGTAGTTGACATGGACCACAATCACCCTCCAAAGATTTAGTGGTGAGTTTTCCATGGTTTCCTTTTTCAGCCAGAACCATACACCAGTGTACTCAGGCCTCTTCACATTAAGATCATATTAGAAGTACAGAAAAGGCCAAGAGGAATGTCGTGGTGCGCCGGTCGGTAATTAAAATTCCACTGCTATGACAAGGCTACTATTTAGTTTCTTATGAAAGGAAGTTTTTTGCTGAAAAGAGAAATCTAAAAAAGGACAAATACACAAGAGTCTTTGAACATGAAGAGACACTGTCAGGACAATTTGTACGATCATGAAGGAAACTAACGTGAAATTTCGACGTTTAAATTTTTGCTACGAAATTACAGTGAAGTGTGCAAACTAGGGATGGGCATTTGATGAAATTTTCTTAATCGATCGTCGGAAGAATTAACGATCGATTATCGATTAGTCATTAACGTTTTTATATTAAAATGATCATCATTATTATTACTATCTGCACTACTAATGTGCATAAATAAATCAACTTTACGACATATAAACTGTAACGACTCTAGAGCCACATCAATCCGTTTGAAATTATAATGTGTTTAATTCAGTTTTGCGCAACTCTCACAGAAACGAAACTTAAAACCGCATCACTAATTTGCATAAACTCAGCGAAGATAAAACTACAGCTCTTGTGCCGCTGATGCGGTCATCTTCTGTCGGATTAAAAGACATGATTCAGTGGAATACAGGTTAGTGTGACCAGATTTGCGTTTGACAAAACCAGGACACCGTACGGGGGGTGGGAGGTGGGGACTTGTCATCGACATTGCGCGACTCTCACCTGGTAAAGCTTTTTCCCACTGGACACCGAAACATATGTTCTGCTTTATACACTGTGCACATGGCCTCCCACTTGTCCTGAACGCAACGGAAAGCGTGGAATTTCTTATACAAATCATCGTTAAATACGCATTTGTGCATCGGTACGCTGCAGACTGACCGAATGTTTGTGTCTCGCTCCTTCTGAGTGCAGAGAGCTATATGTACGGACCTCTGTTTGGTCACGCTACGCACAGCAACCTACATTCGGTTTGTCGATTAAAATTAACGTAATCGATGAAATTCTTAATGATCAATTATCGATTAATCATGCCCATCCCTAGTGCAAACTGCAGAAAAGGATTCCTATTGTGATATTTTTGTTCAGAAGCAATTGTGTCTTCAGCAGCTCGCAAGCAAAAACACCTTCAGTTCACAACAATACAGCTGCAATTCTCAAACTACATGGTCAAGGCTATGGTTCGATGAGGACAATGAGTAAATTTTAACAAACGAAATGTCCTAAAACATAAGAATTTTTTGTCAGCCATGGCTACCCGGTTTAAAAGACTGGGAAAATAAAAGTTAGCCACACTAAAATGAAAATACTGCTTTAATTTTGACGATAGTATATAGCTAATTACAATTCTGAGGGAGGGGCCGTCATGCTTGTCCTCATGGGTGTGTTATTGTTTTGGATGGAATATTCCACAGTACGGCATTGCATTTATCCATATCATAGCGATGAGCAATACAAGAAAGAGGTTATGAGTCAAATCTGTGGAGAGGCTCACAGCAAGGATCCAAGCTTTTTTTTTTAGGTATTTCTTAAACAATAAATCCACCTACAACTGACAAAATTGAAGACTGATACGTCTTACAAATAAAAATTTCTGGTAAAGCAATAGGGGTGCGCAAAAGTATTGAAATATCAATATATCGTATCGTTTAATGTGATGATACAGTATCGATATCGTGGGCTGCTGTATTGAACCAAAAGCTCATTGTGTCGAGATACGTATCATATCGTGGCCCATGTATTGAGGTATGCAATGGTATCGGCAACTTCTTAATGATACTCAGCCTTATAAAGCAATAATATCGCAATAGAGACAGAAAAAGTTGCTTAGTGTTCTTTCAAATCAGTTCCACCCATTTTTTTGTATGTTGATACATTATAAAAAACAACACCTTCACGCCAGAAATCCCACACTACTGACACATATGGAAATGAAAGCTGTAAATATCCTGCACGTGATTTGGCGATACATTTAGTGCAGTAGTGACGATCTCCTTTAGCTCTGTGGCTGTTTTTATGTTAGACCGATAAGCGCCGTGTGCTGTGGAGCCTTGTATTGATTGGAGCAGTGTGTTCTTCCTGTGGCCTGGGGCGGAGGTCTGTCTCTGTAGCTCAGATCAATACACATGATTGGGTTTGGGAGAGGAGCGGAGGGACACTGCACTGACACTAGAGCAGACCTGCAGGTGACTTCAATACACACACAAGACACAAGATAGTTAGAACTAAACATGGCTGCAACAATGGCAATTTGAATGGCTGCAATTAGTAAAGACTGAAATTACATACAGCGAAAGGTTATCAAATAGAAAAAGAATACTAGAGCTTCATGTTTTTCTTGTTTATCAGTTCATTTTCGGTCTCCTCTCAAATGTTAATACTCCTGCATGTGATTAATTCAGCTACAGAAATTGAAAATCTAATTAATTGTGATGGTTGTCAGTGAATTCACAATTAAATATTGCTCCAAAATTCCACTCTAGAGGGTCACATGATTTTTTTCTGACAAATATTACAATATATGCAATGTTATAGCTCAGGTTTACATCCTATGGCCGTTTCACTATTTGTCAACTTGTATGAATTGTGATCTGATATTGGTCATCACTCATTTTAATCATCAAAACAGTGAAAATGTCAAATATGTTGCATAAACTAGTTTCCTTCCTCTAAACAACAAAATGTAGCGCTGCAAAAAAATAAAATAAAATAAAATTTTGTAAATTATACCAAAAAATACTCTTGGCGGTATATAATACGGCAGCCCAAGATATCGATACAGTATAATCACATTAAACGATACGAAATTTAACGATATGAAAAAAAAACAGTTTTGTTCAGTAGTATTTAGTGTTGTTTTGTTTGTAGTTGTTTTGTAGTGTTACGATACTAAAATTTCAAACTGGATTTCGATACTAAGGAAAAGATTCGGATACAACAGTGTTTTTATTTAGACAATTGAATGTCATTTTCGTCATCAAACAATAGTACTTTTTTTTTTTTTTATATTACCATATTACTGTGGTGTAATTTCCATCTCTGAGTATTAAGGTAGGTTCCATAGTCGTCCATAAGCGTATACTAGCCTTGTGATCTTATACTTGTTCTGCTACAGCTCAAGATCATTCTAAAGCTTCAGGAAAGGTTCATTTCTGTCCTGTGAACATAATTTTTGTTAGTATCGATACCTGCTCAAATGAGGATGTAGTTTCGATACTAGTTTTAGTATCAATATATGATTTGCAATACATTTGACAGCCCTAAAGTTTAGTTTGTTAAAAGGCAAAACTGTCTAGCCTGATTCATCAGCTGGTTTCACTTTGTGGAAACCATCTGAGCTCGCAGCATTAGGATTCGTTCGCTTGATGGTAGGCAGGTAAGTTTTTTTTAATTTAACCAATCGCTGCTATTTGGTCGAGACGTATGTCAACTGGTATATTAAACTTTTCTCAAATCCTATAGGAAGAAGGGCAATAATGTCTTTCCCCCTGATAAAATTCACCAAACATTCTACGGCTGTAAATCCTTGAGCTCTTCACTGACTGGCTGGCGCTCGGACTCACACTTCCGGGATTTTTGCAAACCTCCTACCGACCTAGTCGCTGGAGAGAAATGAAATTGCGTGGAGGCACTAGGTGGCGCCAGCCTGGCTACAACCTATCAGCACAAGTCCATTATTTAGTATTTATTTAGTTTTTAGTTTCTAGTAAGGTAAATGGACAAAAAAATTAAGCTTGAACCATCAGCAAAACTAGTCCCATTTCACTATCGGCTATACACATTGCTTATACAAGAAACAATATTAGGTTATATTAGAATAACAATATGTCTTAAGGCCACAACCAATAATTGTTATTCTGATCTACTCGAAAACATGTTTTTCTCCCAATTTCCCCCAAATCTGCCTTAAAAGAACAAAAACAAGCCATAACCCAATTTAAGTTTATAAGCTGCCGAAATGATTCAATTAAAGTCATTATTTTATTTTTTTGAGAAGAAGGATAGGAAATTAGAGTTGTCTGGACTGTGATTACCAAAAGCCATGGGGCATAAGTAGTCTCATTTTTCCTAATATTCACCTTGCTCTCCTCTGGTGGGATTGAGCGGCAAAACGGAAAACAATTTCATTAAGACGTGACCTTAGCGAGCTTTAAGAGAAACACAAAAACAGCAAAACAACAGAAGGGGGCGCCGAATGTGCAGCTCGTCCGTGACTAGAATAGAGATATAAACAGGACTCACTGATGATAATTATTTCTGCTGCTGGTTGGAGGCACGAGGATGACGCACGCCACAGCCTTGAGTTTTCATTTCCTTCCCGCTCAGTGTCATGTAAAATATTGACAGAATATTATGGTTTTACGTGCCATGAAATCACTTAAGCATATACTGAACAATTGTAGGCTACAGACAACAGGAAGTACAAGGGATTTGGTACAATTTGAGGTGATCTGATTATTAAAGGTGCACTAGGTAACTTTTCTGGTGAGGGTACTGCTGCCAACTGTCTCCATGGAGATGTTATAGCTTTACCTGGATTGCTGCTTTGTCTAGAATATTTTACATTATAGCATTATACTCATTTTTCATGCATATATTGAGTTACAGGTATTCTAATTGCAGCTGGGGAACCCTCCACCAGAAAAGCTGCAGAGTGTTGCTTTAATGCCAGACTATGAAACTTTTTGGGTGTAAGTTTAAGTTAAAACAATAGGTGTTGCTATATTCTTAAGAACAAGATTGTGTTGATGTTGATCAAAAAATGTCATCAGGAAACAAAACAAGTAAAAAAATAAACTGGAAATTGTGATATTTGGGATAATTAGGGCTGGGTATCATTATCATTAAGAGCTACTTTTTTTTCTCACACTTTGAATCCTGTGGGTAATAAAACGATGCAGCTAATATATGGACATATTATTTGTTTGGCACATTGTCCATTCATATGTACAGTCTATGTTTTGGCAACACAGCGGATACGTGCAGCCTGAGTGCAGAAAACACCGCTGTCTGTGCGGTTAACACACGGATCTAGGGTTAACATGGAGTTGATACACTAGCTAGTGATATTGTCAGTGCACTCAAACAGTTTACTGCCGTCTGATAAAGTAAGTTATGATGCTACATTAACATTAGTGAGGGGGATACGTCTTACCCGTATGCGTAAATGACGAGAAGAAACGTCTCAAACTTCAGAAGCCGGACATCCACTCATACCTGATTGATAGAACCAGCCCCGCTCCTGAGAGAGCCTGAAATCTGCTGAAATCCTACAAAACTTGCAGCAGTCATGCACTGTAGAGCTCATTTGATTGTGTTTTGAACAGTTATTTTGTACTTCATACTAGGGATGGGCATGATTAATCGATTAATCGATAATTGATCATTAAGAATTTCATCGATTACGTTAATTTTAATCGACAAACCGAATGTAGGTTGCTGTGCGTAGCGTGACCAAACAGGGGTCCGTACATGTGTCTCTGCACTCAGAAGGAGCGAGCAAACACAAACATTCGGTCAGTCTGCAGCGTACCGAAGCACAAATGCGTGTTTAACGATGATTTGTACAAGAAATTCCAAGCTTTCCGTTGAGTTCGGGACAAGTGGGAGTCCATGTGCACAGTGTATAAAGCAGGAACATTTGTATCGGTGTCCAGTGGGAAAAAGCTTTGCCAGGTGAGAGTCGCGCAATGTCGATGACGAGGCCCCACATCCCACCCCCCCGTATGGTGTCTGGTTTTGACAAATGCAAATATGGTCACACTAACCTGTATTTCACTGAATCATGTCTTTTAATCCAACAGAAATTGACTGCATCAGCGACACAAGAGCTGTAGTTTTATCTTCGCTGAGTTTATGCAAATTAGCGATGCGGTTTTAAGTTTCGTTTCTGTGAGAGTTGCGCAAAACTGAATTAAACACATTATAATCTCAAACAGATTGATGTGGCTCTAGAGTCGTTACAGTTTATATGTCATAAAGTTGAATTTATTTATGCAGATTAGTAGTGCATATAGTAATAATAATGATGATAATTTTAATATAAAAACGTTAATGATTAATCGATAATCGATCGTTAATTCTTCCGACGATCGATTAAGAAAATTTCATCGAATGCCCATCCCTACTTCATACACATACCCTCCTCATGGAAAAGACACGAAGAAATGCAGATGATGCAGCTTTTAAGTTAAAGGAGACTGATGTGGCAGTCGAAGAAGAAAACAGAGTTGCGGCACATGGGCTTGGCACCAATGAAGCGATGGTGAGATTTTGGCGATGGCAGCGTGACGAACTGACTCAAAAACATGACAAAAACTTTCAAAGGCAATAAAAGCAGATGGCCCGAACATGAAAACATTCTTGAAGACGTGGACACATGCAGCGTATATTCAGGTGGGGCCTATATATGTACAGTTTTTATAATTTGTTAAAATTTAGTTGATGCGGCTTATATTCAGTCTGGAAAATACAGCACATATCTCGATACATAGGCCACGATACAATACATATTTCAATACAGTGAGCTTTCAAATCGATTTGATACAACTAAAAAAAAAATTATGTCTAAATCATGGGTGTGATTTCTTCTAAAAGTCCGTTAGACCACTTCTTGCGTAAAATTCATATGAAACACACCCATTTTAATCATCAAAACAGCGAAAATGTTAAATGTGTTGCATTAAACTAATTTCCTTCCTCTAAGCAAACTGTAGTGCTATAAAAAAATAATTTTGTAAAATATGCCAAAAAATACTCTTGGCGGTATATTGGTATATCAATACAACAGCCCATGATATCGATACAATATATATCGATATTTAGATATTTTTGCAAACCTCTTGTTCTTACTTTTCCTAAATTGTATTCTTAAATTATACTGACTCAAAGAATGTAACCACTGTTTGTCAAGCAGGTGGGGACAAGCAAGAAAGTTTAATGTCATACCGTGAAACATTCCAGGCAAAGCGGTAAAATCATTTGCCAGTTTAAAAGGCCTTAAATGGCAACGGGTGTGTTCAAATATTTATTGTCCTCCCAATTAAAAAGTAATGGTATGTGTTTTGATGTGCTAAATTAATCCAGATCCAAACGCAAATCCCAAAACAAAACAAAAGAGACTTCAATCAGTGTTGGTGGATACTGAGAAATCCACAAACTGCTCTTGTCTAAACAGGCAGTGAGAAGAAAGGAAAACTGTTTGGACAAAGAGATTAACTTGGTAGCACTGACAGAGGGAAGAGAGGTACGCATGTGTGTATGGAGAGAAGGAGGGAAAGAGAAACAGAGAGAGGGAGAAAGTAGGAGAGATAGACAAAAAGAGAAAGAGAGAAGATACAGAGAGAGAAGAGTGGAGAGTGAGAAAAAGAGGCAGAGAGAGAAGGAGAGATAGAGAAAAAGAAAAGAGAAGCTACAGAAAGAGAGAGTAGAGTAGGAGAGAGAAGAGAGAGAGGAGAGAGAATACGAGAGAGGGAGAGTAGGAGAGAGAAGAGAGAGAAAGAAAAAAGAGAAGGAAGAGAGAAGACTGAGAGAAGAGAGCTAAAATAAGAGAGGGAGCGTATGAGAGAGGAGCGAAAAAGAAAATGAAAAGGAAGAGAGAAAGAAAAAAGAGAAGGAAGAGAGAGAGGACTGAGAGAAGAGAGACAAAATAAGAGAGGGAGAGTATGAGAGAGAAAGAAAAAACAGAAGGAAGAGAGAAGATAGAAAGAAAAAGAGAGAAGAGGGAGGGAGAGTAGAACAGAGAAGAGAGAAAGAACAGTAGGAGAGGGAAAAGTGAGAGAGGAGAGAGAAAGAAAAACGAGAAGGAAGAGAGAGAGAATAAGTGAGAAGGGGACTAGAAGAGAGAAGAGTGAGAGAGGAGAGAGAGAAAAAGAAAAAAGAGAGAAGGTAGAGAGAAAATACAGGGGAGAGAGAGGATAGGGAGTGGGAAAGGAGAAGTGAGAAAAGAGAGAAATGAAGAAAATAGGAAAAGGAGCGAAGGAGTGAAGTAAGAGAGAGCAGGAGAAAGAAGGAGCACGATAGAGAGAGACAGAGAAAAAAAGAGAGGGAAGAGGAATAAAGATAGAAAGGGAGAAGAGAAACACAGAGAGACAGACAGAAGAGAGGGAGAGAAGAGAGCTAGGAGAGCAAAGCTGAGTGGAAAGAGAGAGAGAGAGAGAGAGAAAGAAGAGAGAGGAGAGAGAGAGAGGTTAGGGAGAGCGGCACAGCTTTAACGAATGCCTCAAATGTCTGGGATTCCTGGGCAAAGAGTTCGCAGGGTGCAGTTCCACGAGACCGAGTGCCAAAGCAGTTAAGTCAACTCAAAGAGCGGGCTGTGCGGAGATACATGTACGTGAGTGTGCGTTTGAGTGTGTGTGTGTGCATGTGCGTGCGTGTGTGTGTATGTGGGTATGTGGTGTCTAGCGCAGAGGAGCAGAGTAAAGTGTTTTAGCAGAGGATTGAGGTCATTATTGTCAAGTGACGACATGGTCTGGTGGTTCTTTCCTAAACCTCTGGGTCTACCTCCTGTCAGGAAATGGGGAAGGACTGCAGTTAAGGTGATTTTCCCTGAAGAGAGATTAATGTTTATGGTGATTCTGAGCAATGAATCAAATTTTAATCGAAATCAAGATTCAGGCATTTCATATAGTCAATGAACAGCCTAGGTTTGTTTTAAATAGAGGTCTACAGCCAATCATCTGTCAGGAACAGCTATAAAGTTTAGAGGAGAGTTCAGGCTTAAGGAGGAAGTAATGTAACAATTTTTTGCGGTGACATATTAAGAATTTAGATCAGGGGTGGGCAATTATTTTTCCAAGTAGCCACATGACAAACAGAAAATATTGTGGAGGGCCAGCCAAATTGCTTAACTCCATTCTGCATAATATTAACTGTATTTCTTTATTTAAAAAAAAGCAGTAAATATCATTGTTTTAACAAGGTGGTAAGACCCCCAGGCCCTCTGCCCCCCACCACTTGAAATGGCACAATGAGGCAATCCTTAAAAGTTGTTATGGCCTATTTTATTTTATTACTTTTTGGTACATAATAACACATCAGCATCTTGTATTTTGTTCAATTAAAAATGTATATTTAAAAGAATCTTGAGATCAAACAGTGACAGTCAACGCACGTGCAGAGTTTTGTAGTGCAGTTAAAGACAACTAAATGATGAGTGGTAAAGTACAAAAAGTTGACCGAGTGCCGAGTTTTCAAAGAACAGTGGAATAATTTTTTTGTTCAGTGTAAGGACTGTGCAGTTTGTCTGATATGTAAAGAAAATTAATACAAAAAGCCATTTATAGTTTCTTAAATTTGACTAAATAAAGAATCAAACTGAAATTTGAGCCCAGTCCTAGTCCTATATTGAGTTGTAGTAGTGTTAGAAAACTTTTTTTCTTAGATTATTATTATATTGGGTTCAAGGAAAGGGCCCTGTATACCAGAACTGGGAGCCTGAATGAGGAACATCATTTAATTTTAACTGTTGGCCCCACCCAGTTCACACTTCAGACTCTAATGCTGCACAGAGAAATTATACATAAACACACAGTTGCACATCTCATCTAAAAACTTGCACAATAACACAAAATGGGACAGACATGTTGTTTCTTCATGGTTGCCTATGCATATTAACAAGCACAGGCAAAATCAGATTATTCTAATACAAGTTCACTATATCCTCAAGTTATGTAATAAAAACAAAATACTAAGACGTAATAGTCCGATGTGGGGAAAAGTGGTATGGAAATGTACAACGTTACATAGACACATATCTGAAAAGATCACGCAGTTCCATTAATTTACGTTTTCATAGTTCTACAAATCAAGTTGGGGTAGACCTAGATGCTAATTTAATCAATATTTATTACCAGTGCATTCAGCCATAACCAGTTTAGCATGAAGTAAGAGAGTTTTATGCATTACGTCCTCGTAAAGTGGAAAAATTCATGTGGAATTTGGAATCAAAAGGAGGAGCATGCTCCAAAATGAAGCACTGCCAAGGCAGAAGAAAGACGAAATATTTATAACGTGCACAGCTGTCTGATCATGTCTGATTCCACTATTCATACCAAAGTTATTACAAACAGAAATATAGCAACAACACCTCAGTGAGCTTCAGATATTTGGGTACACAAGCTTTCTGAATACCTGGTGTTGATTTAGTTGCTTATTTTATGGATCAAAAGCAACACCGCGCCACTTTTCAACAAATAACACGTCATCATGATTTCATGGAAACAGAAAGTTAAAAATACTTTGGTGATATTATGGATATTTGATGCTATACTGTGGAATATTATAACCAAAGGAAGTGCATTTCCATGGAAACAACAGGCAGATGGAGGCCCTCCTCAAGGCCAAATAAGGGTTGGTTTGTGGAGATCCAAGCCCACTCAGTTAAGGACACGTTTTTCTTTTGGCTTTATTTGGTGCAATAAAAATATATATATATAAAAATGGGTGTTATTTTAGTCTTTTTTTTTTTTTTTGTTAAAAAGTTGTGAGTTGGGGCTGTATTTTAGGGGGAGTTAAAGTACACTATCCTGTTTTCAATATAATTTGAAGGCCTGTCTTGCATCTTCAGGAGAACAAGCTATTTTTTTTTTTTTTTTTTTTTTAATAGAATTTCAATATTTTGGTTGCTACAATATGAAACCAATTATCACAACAAACTCAAATGCAGGGAGAAAAAAACATATTGTATCCTGATTGGCTGAACATTGCTACATGTGCAGTCGAATTCCAGGAACAAAGAATGTAAAATGACAGACACTACCAAAACAACGTTAAGAGATTCTTTTAACAACAGCTGTTTGGAGTTAGATTTTTATATTCAGTACAAAGGCACATGTAGGCCTAGATGTGGAATTTTCTTCCCTAGAAAACAAATACCGCTTGTGTAAAGTAAAAAAAACAAAAAAAACGCTTATTTAATTCACCTCGGCTCAAATCCTATATTTAATTAAAATGCAATATCCATAAAAAAGATATAATAATTGACTCAATATTTTCTCATATTAAACACCCAAGTGGGAGAGCAATAAATTGTTAACATTTGTTAAAGGGCTTGAACCTAATTTTTTTTGGCTGTATTTGAGCAAAATTTGTTCCCTAGTACTGTGAGTATATAATATATTGTATAAGCAGCTATTGAGGTGAAAATAACTCTAATAACTAACTAATAACTGTGTGCTGTCTCTTAGACTTGTGAAAAGCACTTATAAAGTCACTGTGGTGAATAATTAGGATGCTTTGAATGCATACGGTAAGTGAGGAATAACTTTAGACCTCTGCTAAATGTTTAAAATAAACTAATTCTGTTTTCAAGCTTTAAGATGGCTTTTGTTTTGTTTTGTTTTTTTCAATTATTTAGTAAGGAAAGTACACATCGAGTTATGATCCTTCACCTCTACAGCTAATCTGGTGCCCATCAGAAAATCTATGGCCTTTATCTTGTTACAGGGGCCCAGACCATATGTCCATGTAAACACTGAATTGGGTTTGCTGGTCTAAAGTTACATGTGAAACTGCAGCTTAGCCTGGAAAAACATCAGTGCAGTCTGAAGACAGCAGTTATGACACTCAACTGGGTTTCATATAGAGAAAACTCCAGCATCTTATTTCATTACTACTCTCTGCATGACTTGTCCACTCACATAAGGAGTCCTAGCTGGGGCATTCAGGGGCACAAAATATAGACCTCCATATAGATGGGTGTAAAAAATTATGAAATTTTTTACTGATAACATAGAATTAGCAATAATAGCATGCTTAAAGATGGGTTAAACAAACAGCGAATAAATAAAAAAGTGCATGTGTGCATTGGTGATACTGTGGTAGCATTGGCAAAATTACTTTATTGTTAGCTTAGGCTGAGGCTATAAAATCCATTTAGTGTTGTCACGGAAAGTTTCAAACTCAATTCTACAAAGCACGGGCTCGATGCTGAATACAGACTTCGATATTATAAAGATCAAAAATGGAAATTTATATAAATAAATGCTCCCATGTGTATATTTTTTTCATTATCCATTTTTATTTGAATTAGGGATGTACTGATCAAACACTGGTATTCGATATCATGTAATAAAATGAAAGTCTCATAATATCTAAACTTTTATTTTCACAAAGATGTAGCTACTTGAGAGATGAACAGTTGCAAATAAATGTTGTCAGTCTCTGCACTGGTATCGGTTAATATTTTGTATCGGCAGATATTTAAAGCCACAGCAACAGAATTGGTATTGGAATTGAAAAAGCTGGATTGGTACATCCCTAATATAAATGATGAGTAGTTTCAGTTTATTATGAATTACAGGGCATTGATTTTGACAATGCAAATAATTAAAGAATTCCATACATGTGTCAGAAAACTTTCTTTGTCACACCAAGCACAGCCACAATGACCTTGTTGGCACATAAACTTGTTCAAACATACTCGAATGAGTCCATAAAATAAACACTCAATCTTTCATTGCCTTCTCGCACACCAGGGGCAGCTTCCATCCAAAAATAATAAGCCATCGTAACAATATCCTGCCATGTCCCTACAGTGTGCTCAGAGCGGTGACTAAGATGGCGTGGTTTTCCTGCATTGCTGACCTCCCAGATTCAGCCGCTGGTATTTTTGGTCACTTCAAAGGGTCAGAGCCGCAAGACCAAGGCTGAGGCTCATGTCCCAATGTTCATTCATAATTTCAGGGTGGAAAGTGACCAAAACAAAGCCCGGAAACAATCTAGCAGAGAGCTTCCTAGATCTATGCTTGGGTATTGTTGAAAGCGGAAAGAGGCAGGCGCCACTGTGAAGAGATCTGTGCAGGAGGAGTGGACTCTCGAGAGTCTGGGGTCAGGATCTGGACCGGACTAAGGTCACCTTTGACCTTTCCCCTTCTGGTCACATGTTTGAGTGGTGACAAACAAAGATACTCATTTGAACGATTGTCTGGGAGTATTATGTAATGGATCTAAAATATTTAAATAAACCTCCAGAAAATTGGTGCTACCATACAAATCCTTAATGTGTTATAAGTAAGTGTTTAGGTCTTTAAGGCCAAATAAGAAATCTCGCTCTGTATGATTGGAATTAAAAAAAGTTATGTAATGGGTATAATAATCATTAACTTGGAAAATAAACTTCATGAATCAAGGGTAAAGCACGCAATCTTGTTTTTAATTAATAATCTACATATATGACATATTTGTCTAGACTTCGACTTTAATGGAATAGATCAAAAATTCTTGTTCAAAGGTCAATCAAGTTAAGTGGGTTTTCTGGTCTTCCACCAAAAGTAAAATTTCTTATTGATTTAAAGACAAATTCTGTCAAATATAGAAATGTACACAGGCTGTGTGATTGCATAAAGTTAGGCTTTCAAGAGTTGGCACTGTAAAGTAAAATCAAATGTAGTACATCGAAACTATTTATACATTTCTGTACTAATATTAGGAAGGAAAGGCCACAGCGATGAAGAAAGCAAAAACACGTGTGCATCCACACACTTCGTTTCATAATTCCCTCAAGACAAAACTCCAGTGATTGGTCTGAACTGTTACTCTATTGTCCTCTCTATCCCACATTGACCCTGGCTTCCTCCGATATCGCCCGTCCGCTGATGGATGGCTTCATATTGCCGATTACACCACACTGTTACTCCTCTGTCTCCAGGCACCAGCCAAAACAATGTCCCAGGTGACGTGACCAAATTTATAACTCATTTTGTATCCACACACGCACACAGTGACCCTGACGGAGCTCCACGTCCGCCCGCTTCTGATTGGGTCGAAGCGTGGTCATGTGAGTTCACTCCGAGGTAAATTTAGATCACAGAACCAGTGTTTGGACCTCACTTGATCCGAAAAGACTTGTGATTCAAAGCAAAGTACTCCAATTGTGAGGCCAAAAGGGACACTGGGGACGGGACACTGCCTTCTACAACCGCTTAGATCAGTTAACCGCATGAATGGAGTGACCGAGCTTCACACACATTTCATCTGAGGCATTCATTAGTGTTGATAGGGCTGAGCTTGTTTTCATTATAATTAAACCCTCAATGATGGCATAGTAGATAAGATTTTTTTTCTTAATCTAGTAATTATTATTTTTAAACGTAACCAAAGAATAAACCAGGTCCAAAACGAGTCTAAAGTTTCAAAAAGTTGGACAATGTATGGCTGTGGCTGTATTTACTTGTATTTAGCCTTAATCAAGTCTTTTTAGATTTCCAGTTGCATAGATGAGATAAAATATATATATTGTATTTTTTGGAAGCACCGAATTATAAGGCACAATATCAATAATGTTGAATTTTCTCATCTATTTTCGTACATAATGCGCCTTAAGCAAACAAACTAATGACACTTGAGAGTGATCCCTTAGCCCAGGCATTCACGATCCATTGGCAGATCGTGGCGTAATTCGTCTGGTGTTGCCTCCCTGTCTTGGTGAATGTGTATTATGAATGTGAATGTGGGTGGATAATTTAAGTTTGGATTTTTATATCCTACGAGGAGGACTCAAATATACATTGAGTAATAATGTGTTTAGTGCAACTTTGCGCACATTTGTTTACAATTTACAGAAACGAAACTTAAAACCACATGACTAAAAAGCAGCTCGCTCCTTGTGCGCCGATGCAGTCAGTTTCTGTCGGACGAAAGAACACGACTCGGTGGAATATAAGTGAAAATAGGTTTGAGGCCAGTAAGCACAACCAGAATTAATACATAAGGCGTACTGTCAATTTTTGAGAAAATTAAGAGATTTTAATTGTGTATTATAGTCCAAAAAATACGGCAGACACTAAGAAAATAGGGGGTTGAACTGAGTTTTTTAACTTAAAGATGTGCTATGTAACTTTTCTAGTGCATCTGCTCATTTCCTAGATTGTTACACAATGCGCTTATATTGCTAATTGCTAAAAATGAGCACAGTAAACATGCAACATACAACTGGTGGCAGGGTCGCCTCTCCACAGATCTGACACGTAACCTGGGCACCCCCTGCTTGTCTCCATACAGATAAAGATGTTTAATGCTATAGTGAAGATATATGTAGGAAAATTAATAACATGGAGACAAGCAAATGTCAAACCTCCCCACCTGAATATGAAATGTAGGAATATCTTTGATTATTTATACTAATATATTCACTCAGGGCCTTAAATGGGTTCAACTGCCAAGACGTTTACAATGTTCCTCGAAATCAACTTCTAAATGTCTGAATGAAAACTTGGACTAGCCTCCTCTGGAGTCTTCACAGCCAAACAGTCACATAACAGCGATTACCAAACCATAATAAAGTGCCCATTTCACAGAGGAGGTCTGGCCATTCAACCTAAATGGAGAGTAATATTGTACAGCACTGATAAGAATTTCAAATCCGTCTCGAAAGGAAACAGCGGGCTTATTTGTGCCACATAAGAGACTGTGATGAAGTAATTATGATAACAGGAAGGACCAAGTTTGAGACGGTGTATTCAACTTGCAACATAAACAATAAACTAAACGAATAATGTAACATATGTGATTTGATTTTCTTGGTATTGCTGGGTTTCAGATGACATCACAGCAATCTATAGGGAAAAAATAAAATAAAATAAAATAAATGTGTGTTAAAGTGTTAAAATGCAGAAATACAGTGAGTTCTAGGGTCTAACTCTTTGAAGAAACAATCAGGTTCAACATTTGTGAATTTACCTTTTGGATATTTCATGGCAAAGTACAAGGTAATCAATAGGAGACTCTGTCAAACATAGGGCTACATATCTTCCTGCTAATAGATCTTGGTATTATGTAGTCATCCCTCACTGAGCCTAAAACCACCTTGCCTAACCAATTTTCTGCAGGAAACACTGTATAGCAATAGATGTGTTTACCAGTAGTGACTCTGCAATTTATCAGATTATTACACCACATTTTTGTTTACTTTTGGCTAATATATTGCTATGACATTTTCACTGTTGTGCCACAAACGTGACCAATTTCACTAAACCATATAATGAAAATAAATTGTCATCTTAATGAAATAAATTTCTCATTTATGAACACTAAAAAGGTTCAAAAGTTCAGATTTGATCTTACACATAATGTCTTATTATGGCGATGCCGTTTTCATTTTAAAAACATAAAAACATGAGCAATAATAAGGGCAAATTTTGACTTTATTATAAAATGTACATTATAAAGCGTGGAGCACGGTGACTTCCATTTGCCACTTTGTAAAGCCTCTGTGTTTTTCTATCTGCAGCCAAATCTAATCAGCTTTTTCTAATGAGCAACTGCTGCCACCGTGCTCCGCCACTTTGCAGAGGGGACGCGCCCAATTTAGTGCAAAACGACGGCAAATTAGTGGTGGCTTCTGTGGGCCAGCTCAAACAGCCACAGATGCAGGGACAGGGCCAAAGTGGAGTCATGTGTTTTGTTTTGGAAAATAAAAATGACCCCAAATGACCCCCGTGGGTGTTGTTGGTTCCTGTTCTTCACACAGGCACACAATAATATTTTTGACCTCTAATAATATCTTCTGGAGGAACTTGGGCATGAATCAACACTGAAGAGGTTTAGTGAGAAAATATAAGTGAATCATTAAAGGTGTGCACTATAGCGTTGTCAAAAATATCGAAAATCAGCTACTGATACTGATAACAGATACTAAAACTCGTATTGAAACCAGATATTCATTTGAGCCATGTACGCCCTTGGACCACCATGGAACATATCTGGAAGACTGAGGGAATACACAGATATAAAACCACATGGGAATAGAAAAAAGTACCACAATTGAATGCTGAAAATCACATTCTATGGTCTGAAGAAAGTGTTATGATCATTCTGGTATCGGAATTGATATTTATTATCGAATCTATACCTTAGTATCAAAATTAAGTTTGAAATGTTAGTATTGTGACAACATTACAGAAGTAACAATAACCGAAATATCATAATATTGTATCGTCAAAGGTGTCACAATAATATTGTGGACCATCAAATATATCGAATTACAAGTCGCTTAAATGAATAGTTATGGTGCAGCAATAGAAAAAAAGACAGCAGGAACTACATAGACCATAATCCTTAAGATCCATTTCAGGGTAGACTACAAGAAGAAATAACAGTTCTAAGCACTTTTAAGTCTTAGTTCTTTGGATTAAGTCTTGTCACAGCATTTTCAGAGGAAAAACTAGCATATTAACAGTTTTATTGCACTGCACAACATATCGCAATAAATATCATACTGTGAGATGTATATTGTGAAAATATCATACCAAGAGATTTGGATATTGTTTCATCCCTAATCGTGCACCTCTCCACCATATTGTGAGATTTCCTACAATATCGCAATAAATATCGTACCGAGAGGCTCATACGGTGACGATAAAGTATTATGAGACCCTAAACAACACTAGTGCACAATGTAATTTTTCAGGTTGAGTCCAGAGACTCAAAGCTTTGTCTGGAATCTCAGGAGCAGTTATGCTGTTTAACATTTATTATTTTATTTAAAAGTCCACTTGCACATAAAAGTAGGTAAATTAAACTATACTGTATGACATGGTAAATGAACATTTTTATTTGAATTTCTATAGCATTTTACAAGAATTATAGTTGACTACAGTGATGTGTAACTTTATAAACTAGAGAATAACTATCTTAAACCTGCTATAAAAGTTTTACAAACAAAGTTAATAAAACAAGAGCATTGGTTCAGTACAAATTAGGGAGATAATCCAGCTGCATAAAGTGAATTTGTGACCTCAATTACAGCGACGAGGACCAAGGGAAGCAGTAAAGTTTAGGAAAAGTGGTGCGCAACAACAGTGGACCCATAAAAGCCATTACGGGTGAGTCTGAATGAGTCTGCGGTCTGTAGCACAGCTTAACGGCTCTTTTCATGCTTTAGTGAAAGTGGGCACCAAACCACCACTGTACACCACAAGACCACAGCCCTGCACAAACCGGGCTGGAGACTGGAGTCCAGACCAAGACCAAACCAAGATCAAGACCAGAGTTCAGACCAAGATCAGAGTCAAACCAGGGCTAGAGACCAAGAGCAGACTCCAAACCAGGTCCAACCCAAAACCAGAGGCAAGACCAAGACCAAAACAAGACCAGAGTCCAAAGCAAGCTCAGAGACCAAGACCAAGACGAAAAGAAGAGCAGAGTCCAAAGCAGGCACGGAGACCAAGACCAGAGTCAAAACCAGGCCCAACAGAGGAGACCAAGACTGGAGTTCAGGCCAAGACCAAACCAAGATCAAGGCCAGTGTCCAGACCAAGACTAGAGTCAAAAACAGGGCTAGAGACCAAGAGCAGATTCCAAACCAGGTCCAACCCAAAACCAGAGGCAAGACCAGAGTCCAAAGCAAGCCCAGAGACCAAAACCAAAACAAGACCAGAGTCAAACCAGGCCCAACAGAGGACCAGAGTCAAGACCAGGCCCAGAGACCAAGACTGGAGTCCAGATCAAGACCCAAACCAAGACCAGATTCCTGGTAAAACTGGATAATTTAAAGCTTCTCATACCCAGGCCAGTATTGAAATTAAACTAATCCAAGAACTCTTTTTCTTTAAGGTACACTATGTAAAATCTCCGTAGAGATGTTATTATTTTGCCTGAAATATTCCATGGTATGACATTAAACCCAATCATATCCAAACAACCAAGGCAGATCTGTGAGAAGGCGAGCCCACTTACAGTAAGAATGCATGTTTTTCAAAGCATTTTAAGCAATAAAAACACATGCAAGAAATAAATGTTAGGACACAAGCAGGTGCCAAACCCTCCCCCAGAGGTTACACAGTGCACATTTTAATGAATAACTTGAATCATAAATAAATAGCTCAATGAAACCTCGAAAATGGAAGAGCAACCTACTAAAAAGGTAAAAAGTATCATAGAATTTGACCCAAAAATATTGCTCACTCTCTAAGTTATTTAACGATAAGTCTGTATAGTATTATTATGATTATTCAAAGCCATGCCCCTTGAAGATAACCACATCTACAGTTTACACAAATAGTCCATGTGGGCCTATTGCGATCACTGTCAAACTGTATTAAGTAATTATAGGCTGAAGTATAACAGCAGATCTAGTCAAAAGAGCAGAGAGCAACCCATCTGTACACGGCCAGCACCAAACAAACAGCAGCCTACCGATAAGAGGCTTTAAAACTACATAGGCACACAAGTACACACACATACACACAACCCACACACACACAGGGAAGCGAATGTAAACAACAGTTACGCAACGCAGCCTCACAGTTCAAGAGTCTATGACAGATTCTACTAGCACTTGAACTTCAACTACGCTGGCAATAAGGGAGAAAATGACGTAGTAGTTTTACAGCGATAACACACATAGAGATAGTGAATGTATTTGATAAGTTTGGAATAAAATGCATTCATTACATTATATCTTACAACTGAGTAGTTCTTTGACATTTAATAGCAGCTGATATAGTTTGGTACAATATTTTTTGGAGTATTGTGTGGCTGGGAAGTTATGGGTGGGTGATATTGATAAAAGAAATCTTGCTTCTTCCATAACGATGATCAGAAATGTGCTAAAACCTGTTATTATTATTCGTTGAGCTGTAAATATCAGCTGTAAATATCAGGCAAATGTGAAATTACTGTAAATACCACAAATACTAGTACATATTAACATATATTTATGCATTTTTATTTTTATACATTCAAATTTTGCACTCTGTTTAAAACGTGCACTGAGCCATAGCAAATGTCTATGTAGTTCCTTTTTTGCTTCACCACTTTGCTGGAACAACGCAACCACTAAAACACTTACCGTTTAAAAGTAAAAGTGTCATAAAAAATTGCAAAGAAAAGCTGTTTTTGCTTCTTTTGTTCTGCTATTTTGTTTTTGTTGAGTTTTGAGCTCATTATTATCATGTAAACAAAGTGACTTTAGTTCTACAGTGATAAAGTAATAGACGTTGGACTGAAATGGTTGGGAGTGGAGTTGGCACTGACACATGTGAAAATGTCAGGTTTCGTTGCTTGGAGGTAATCATTACGTGTCTGTAATGCTTTTAAATGGATAAATCAGGTCCCTCTTTAGCTAATGCTTAATAATAAGATGTAGTTTTCAGCGTGTGTTACTCAATCCTGGTTGTAGTTTTTGTGTCTACACTTGATCTTTATGTAAACTTACAAACTCTTGCATTTCAGGTTTAGTAGATTTGATAGATGTGTTTGTGTCTTTGTTTATGTTCACTATTATTTTCCAACCAGGGCTCCACACGTCAGACCGGTCCCATGTTTACAGTCGTCATAGAAATAACCGTACATGTTTCAAACAATAATATAAGGCAATGAGTTTCAGATTTGGTGAACAAAAACTATCCATGGTTTAGGAATGATAAAATTAGGACCATGTCATAACTTTTTTTTTCTTGTTGGACAACATTAATTCTACTGGGATGTTACTTCCAGACTGTTCGTGGCCATTTATGGTTAATGAATCATAATTATAGGAATGCTCAGTAAAATATTGAGCTTTTAGTGAAATGGTTTACCTCAGCCAAGACAACCTGAAGCAAATTTCTGAGGATTGAAAAGTATGATCTGATTGTCAGTATCACCCAAAGTATCTTCCTATTTCATGCCTAGTATCTGACTAAAAACAAACGGTTACTTTAGTAGTCGAGTAATCAGCAGCCATTTTTTGAATTATGTGATCAGACAAATTATATTTTCTGTTGTGCGTGGACCAAATAAGGTTTGAAATATGGTGTCTGAAGACTTATAAGAAGGGAATACTTTTGAATAAAGTGTAATACTGATAATGTCACTAAATCATAAAACGTCTTTTAGCACATGTTTTCAGTCTCTATAGTCCAGATAACAATTACAATGGTCCAGACACAATTCAGATTATTTTACTAGCCAATTAACCAGAAATATTCAGTTGAATGGTTGCTGCCTTACTAACACTTCTTTGAACCTCAAATAGAGAAGATTATCGACACTGACATTTTATCACATTTGCGATGAGACTGCACAATATGATCTGATTTCCAGTCTTCGCATTAGGTGCTTTCACTATTGTACCAGTAAAAGCATAGACTTACTTCTCTGGCAGTGCTTCTGATTCCAGCACCTCTCGTTGAAGAGCCCGTTGATGGTGGTGGTCTGGCAGGTGGTCTTGCCCACAGCCGCCCCGGGACAGACATCTCCGCACTCTCTCTCGTTCTTATTAAACACAATGTAATTGTCCGCCACAGAGTCCAGAATCTTCGACCAGTCCAGCGTTGACAGGTAGCAAAGATCTGGGTTCTTCTCTATCCTCACTGCTCCTCTCGTGATGTTCATGAGACTATGCAGGCCGATCTCTCGAAGCTGGATCATCTCAAAAATGACAAGAGCATAGTTGAAGAATAAATTGCTTCCACGTATTAAGGTGAGATTTGGGAAGAGGTCGCTGAGGCTTTCTAAACCGTAGACTCGAAACATTAGAAGGTAATCTGTGATGACAGTGAGCTTGGGGAAACTGACGCCTCTGAAGTCCTCTGCTTTAGTCCTGAACATCAACAAGATCTTTAGGTGGCCTTCGATGATGGTGCAGTTCTCTAAAACCTGTAGATTTGTCACATTGTTCCTGATGTCTTTGCTCGAACAGACTAGAGGAGAGAAAGAGAGAGACAGAAACGTGGTTAGAATACATTATTGATTTGCAGTACTATACACAATATGCTTTCTTTCTTTCATAAAATTGGGTTTATGTTAAAATGTATGGAGTTAAAAATAATGAGAATTTTGTGGAAAGTTTAAGGAAAGTTTACACCCTTAATTTTAAATCAGAATGTTTTTTCCTTGCTGGGACTTTTCAGTTCATGCCCCTTATCTTTGAAACTCACTGCCCTTCGAGCTCTGAAAAATTAAATATCTTTAACTTTTAAAACCAAGTTAAAAACATTTTTATTCCGGCAAGCATTTGGGTGAGCATATCCTGCAGCATTTTGTTAATTGTTTAATTGATTCATTCATTGTATTTAATGCATTAAATGTGCAGTATATTATCGTTTTCTGTTTTATTATGGGGGCCTGTATATTTTTGGGACTGTAAAGCTCTTTGTAAATTTGCATTATTACATTATATGATTAATACTTATCAATCCAACCAAGTAATATAATAAATAAATTATTACCATTTATATATATTGTTTTCTTCTTTTAAAAAATGCCACGTAGTTTGAAAAATAGTTTTAGATAAGAATGTTATCATTTTCAGTGATGAGAATTTTCAGGAAAATTATACATTCTTGAGTTAGTCCAAAAGTCCAAAGTTCTTTTACCCCATACATTCCAATGTGGTATGAGATTAGTGGGTGAAAAGGCCTCAAAAACAGTTTTTTTTACAAATGTTAATTACAGCAGGCTATTAGGTTTGTTATTGCTACTTTAAATAAATGACGTTGACTTCCAAAACTGTCAAAAAATTGACATTTTCAGTAGACATCTTAGAGCTTTTAATTGAATACCTTTAACCTTTAGACATTTATATGCCGCGATACAGTCCTAAAAAGATTAACAATTTAACTTGGACCATTTCACATGACTAATAGGATAAACAAGGAGTCTACTGTGAAGCATGTTTGAGTGTCATTTATGGTTTGGAGTGGGGTCCAAAATAGATCTCCTGGTAATTAGAGGGGCTATTTTTCCAGAGAAACATGGTGGTTGTGTCTTGAGTCTGTGAAGAAGACCAGACCATCTTTGCTGACATTTTGTTTAGCAGCTGCATAACTGGCTCCAGGCCACGCTCCAATATGGACTACTGTCGTCTGCTCATCCCTTCACAAAACAGGAGAGTTATGGCGAGAATTCTCCAGCACACAACACACGTGCAGAGAAAACACAGGTAAAACTGAAAACATTTGAGTCCTGGAGGGGCTCTCCACACGCCGCAAGAATGGTTACTTTAGATTAAATGAAAGATGGTTTAGTCTGTCATAAATTGGGGAAAAATATGTTATGTTTTAGGTTTTAATTAGTCCAGTTTAGTCCTAGTTTAATCCCAGTTTAATCTCCTAGTCCTAGTTTAGTCAATATATAGTTTTAGAAAATATCATCATTGTCATAGAGGACAACAAAATTATGTTTAGAGCTACAAACACTGATAGATTTTGATGTAAAGTGCAATATTAAAGGTGCAAGACCCCAGGTTTAGTCTGGGTTCAGTCCCGGTCTAATAACAAATAACAAAAATATGAAGTACAGTAAAGTAAATTTTATTTTACTGCCGAAACCGAAGAGTCTTGATTTAGTCCTGATTAATTCCTGGAACTGAACTAAAACCTAGCTCAGTCTGCTTAAGACTCATTCCCAGGAAAGCTAAATATTTTCTGTGGTAAAACATGATGTAATATTTTTCAGATCCACAGGGAAAAAACAGATCAGTGGTTTGTCAGTTCTCGTAGGGACATAAATAATGTGTTTTTACGAGAAGTATTTAAACTATGTACAGCACAAAGCCGTATCAAGTCACTCTAACATTTACTCAAGTCACTAAACAAAAGAATGATGGATTAGACTGGAGGGGTTGTCATTGTCATCAATCCATCAAGCTTTTAAATAATCATGTATGACAGGCAGTACAAATGAGAACATTTAGGGGCAAATACGTAGACTCATTAGACTTAAGGCCAACACACACCAAAATAGGGCGCGCCACAGCACGTTATTAGCCGCGCATCGGACACTGAACGCCGTGCGCATAATGGCTCCTAAAAAGACTTTAACAACTCTTAATGTGTTATAAATTTGTGTTTTATCTGCAGATTACTTATAAAATAAGAGACACAGCGCAAGGCTGTGAGAAGAGAGGAAAGGTGCTGTTTTGAGGAGGTTATAGTGACTTTAGCGAGAGGCGACAGTTTCCTTGTGCGCAGAGAAGCGGGAGAGGAGCCGGTGTTTGGCTGAGTTGAACACTGGGGTTTTCCCTGCCTCTCCTGTATCTCTCTGCCCCTCCTCAAAGTTTACTTCATTCCTTTTGTCGCTCACAGAGTAGAGACACTCACTGTACTCACTGCAGAAGCAATGCATGTGTCTTCAAACACACCGCCGCATCCCTATTCAACAATCCAATTCAACCCCAATCATGGCACAGGGTTAAGCGTCCGGTGTGAATTGGCTCATAGAAAATAATGGAGGTGGCAATGTTGCCAAATTTTAGTCAAATTGTACACAAATACGTCTTATTAGCGTTAAACTGCATTATGCCAGTAGTCGCATTATGAGGTTGTACAAAGACTGTAATATTAAATACAATTTATTTTGGTATTAGTGTATTTTATTTGTTAAATTGTGCATTACTTTCTTTTATAATGTAGTTGTTTGTGAAGAATTAAGAATGTTTCTTTATCCATTAATCAAACAACTATTTATCCCCTTGGGGCTAATGAAACACACTGAGTAGTCTAGAAGACCCCTAGCTGCCCTGCAATCAAATGGTGGACAAATATCCAGATCTAAAAATTAAGAGATAGCTATAAATATATTTTGGTTTTATTTATATCGTTTAATATACTGTAGAATTTTAGAGACAGATTTCAATATAAAGTTAAACTGCACAAACAGTGCTTGAGTCACCACCAAAGCTTCTATAAACTATTCAGTACTAAAATGGGACCATATCTTGTTTTGTTGTGTATTTTTAGACTGAGAGAGATTAGATTGCAGTACAACAGGCAGTAATACTGCCTAAATAATTATTGAGAGACATACATATAACATATAATCGCAGTAGCCAGCCTTCTATTTTTAGCCCTGATCTCTAAAGCATATTAAATAGCCTGAACCAACACTGTGTTAAAGGTGACTATGGAAATCATTGTGTAACACGCACTGAAAAAATGTTTTGGGTTACAGGGGCGACGCGGGACATTCCTGGCTGATTTTACAGTGTGTCCAGGCTCGGGGCAGCTGGACGTTGTGTGTTTGTTTATGTGTGGTCACTGCTGGTCAGTTGTGAGGGAGGACTGGGAGAGCTCCTCTTTACACTAGCAGCTCTTCTTACATCTTCTGTTGCATAACATTACTGCAAACAAGGCAACAAGGGGGTTTTACATATAGCTCAGAGATTTTATATTAGATTTTATTTTTTTCTCAATAAAACCACATTTATATGGCTTTAAATATTTCTATTCCTATGCAAAAATCGCCCAAGAATGAGGGGTACATTTTTTTCTGAAGATGACAGTTTACAAAGTTTTCAAATCAAGGTTTTGTTTAGTTTAATTGTACTACAAAAATATGCTTGCCATTTCAAGGCTGTTGTTCATGTTGAGGTATAAAAGAATGAAAAATCACAATGTTTGATTTAAAAAAAATAAATAATAGATAATACTGGACCTTTAAGGACTAGATAAGTGCAGATTTTGTTTCTAGTTTTATTTCTTTTCTAGATTTTAGTGTATTTTAGTACATTTCTTCATCCAGATCAAAGTGCGACACATTAGATCTGCAAGTCACATATTATTTGATGCGCTTCACAATCTCTTCTTATCACAACCACATCGATGCAACTGTAAAGGGAGTGAAGTGTCTTGCCCATGGACAAGCTTGGGAGTCAAATCAATAACTTCACAATTTTTTGGAGAGATGCTTTACCAACCGTGTAATGCACTACAACTACAACCAAATCCAAACAAGGACTTTTTTCCTCTCCCCTGGCAGACCTTAACTAGTCCATACCAGAGCAATTATGTGAGGTTCAAGTGGCTGTTTAAACATGACGAGGAGGAGGAGGTGGTCTCTCTCTATAAAAGTAATTTGCTTTGTTAAACTGAACCACAGCCCCATATCTCTCTTTCTACGGTCACAAAGGTATCACATAAATGACAAACGAGCAGCACACATTTACAATTTATTTTTTAGGTACATATGAGGTTCTCTTTTTTCAAATTATCACTTGGTTTGGAGGGATAGTGCATGTGGTAAATATTTATCATAGTTTTAAATCAGTTTGAGGACAAAAAGTTCAGAAAAAGTACAAAAATACAGGAAGTAGTGGTGAGTTCTAAAACTGAATATCTCTACCTATGTCGTCAAAACAGAAAAGGCAATTTACGCAACACGGTTTCCAAGATTTCAACATTGATTTAGCAAAATGAAGGTGTTGTCATCTATTTTTATTAGTTCAATCATAATTGTGTAATTTAGACAAGTTTTGGCCCGTGATCACATTGTGGTTGTTAGAACAGAATAGAATTACCTCTATGTAAATCATCAGCTGCCCGTGTCCAACCAAAAAATACAATTATAAACTTGATCAGAATTAAAATAATAGACAAAACTAAGTAATTTAAATTAAAATGGTAAATGTTTTAGTGAAAATGTACTTAAACCTGTCATATATGCACTCACCCAGCGTTTTTTGTGTTGAATATGCAGAAGAAAATACTTGAAAACAAAGTAAAATTTATTCCTTAAACACTTGCACTTTGAGTTTTTATTTTTGCAATTGTTAAAAAAAACATTATACTTGTAAATTAAATGTTCATATTATCATGTTTCATATGACTTTCTCTCATGTTTCACTGAAAAGGGGACAGGTCAAATCTTCATTGCCATTACATACATTTCACTGTGTAGTTGGATACTGACTGACTATATCAAGTTCGACATTTTGCATATTTTTTACATTTTAATATTTATTATAAAAACATCCTATAATCAATACAGGAATAATGTTGCAGTGCCATCTAAGAAAAGGATATTTCTGTGGTCTAAAAATTATTGTATTAAAAGCCGACGTCGAAATGTGATTGCTTTAAGCATGTGGACAGTAGCTCGATAGTGAACTGCAGAAGGACTGAGTGACCCTTTGAGAAGAATCGCCGTGGCTGGTCCTGTCCAAGCTCAGGCTACAGCCACCACTGTATTTTTAGCAGCACATTCCCAATAGAGAATCTAATACACTCCGGCCGCACAGTAGTGGAACAGCATTAGAGTCCAACAACAAGGCCGTCCCAGTGTAGAGGTAACAGGAGGTATTTTAAAGGGAGAAAGGGCTGTTTTAAGATCCTAAAATGTGATGGAGGTGAAGGACAACAGGAGACAGTATTTTGTATCAATCAAGTGACAAGGTCTGTTTGGGTTTTGCAATTAATCTAATTTTAAACAAGGTACAACTGTCTCTGATCAGCTTGGGTCTTTTCTGGAATCGATCCTTTGCCAATAAATGCATGTGATTTGGAGCAGAGTTCAGATTGAAAGTGTTTCTTGGTTATTTTTAGTAAACAAAAACAATATCAT
The DNA here is from genome assembly GCF_026225935.1 of Boleophthalmus pectinirostris. NCBI lineage: Eukaryota > Metazoa > Chordata > Actinopteri > Gobiiformes > Gobiidae > Boleophthalmus > Boleophthalmus pectinirostris. The sequence continues at coordinate 23,005,733 of NW_026571095.1, forward strand.
ATAACTTTCTGGAGGTCTCATGTCCCCTGCACGATCCATGGAAATAAAGCCATAAAACCATGCTTCACCATGGAAAGAGATGAGTTACTGTGGAATATTAAAGCCATAGTAAAAACATTTCCATGGAAATAAGCAGGTAGAGGCCCTGCTCCAGGCCAAATAAGGTGTGACGTGTTTTGCCCAAGGATACGACAACAGTAAGCACTGCTTTGAACTGGGATTGAACCTTCAACCGTTCAGTTACAAGGCAACCACTGTAGGTCTAAGTCACTAGTCATCTCAATGCTGGGAAAGAAGAAAGGAAAGAAAGTGAAAGAGAGAAAGAAGAAAATGTAATTCTCTTAAGCTGATAATTAAAGTAATGCTCAACTTTCAGTCAGTATTAAATTAATCTCCTGTATCAAGGACACAATTCCATTCAATCCCGGGTATTGTACTGCATGTACTGAAAAGGGCGCCACTAAAAAATGACATTGAGGTGTGTAGAAGCAGTAAACAAGAATATGATGAGTACATTTTTGTTTCGTTTTTGTGCTGTCCACTGAAGCGAGTTAGAATTTTTTTCTTGGCTGTAATAAGAGTTGAAAAGTTACTCATGTATTTACAACAAAATTACTTGTCTGAACATATTTGTCACTGAAATTTGAACTCATTCATTGTAAGATGGGTCAACTCAGTTAAGGCACTTTTGTCAAACTTGTGTAAAAAGAAAAATAAATTTTGGAAAGAAGTTGTGAACCCTCTTGTGCGTTATCATTTTCTAGGAGATGTAGGACCTTGAGAGGGACAAAAGAACCACAACAAACAGGTGCATCCTTGAATATTAATGTGTGGTGTTGGTGAAAGGGAGAGAAACGAGACGGGCACACAAAGGTTTCTATGGCGATGGGACAGACCGCCTATACATCACATGAATTCACCAAAACAACTCACTGCCCTCATGTCATCAGGACCGAGAACTAGGTCTGAACCATTTGGTCACAATTGACAAAAAATATGGAAGACTGAACTGAAACTAAAACAAGAATAACATCTCAGAGCACAGATCCTAACTTCAGGAGTCCCAGTTTGTATGTAGAATAAGACTGAACACTTTGTTGTTTGAGGAGGAAGCTGTACTTGCAGCATCTGCGATTAATTGCGTCCACAAATTGCGCTTTCATTTTGATTGATATTAATCTTGCCGCCCTTACTGTGAACTATTGGACAGACACAATATTTATAGCTCGTTTGATAAGTTTAAAGTGGAAAATACTAGTCAATGTCTGGACCCTTCTCCACAAGTGAGTATGGGTTAAATGCTTGGGGACAATTACCATAACTGCGTATGAGCTATAAATGGACACGAAGACTAGACAAATGTGCCACTCCTAATGCTAAATAAACTAGTGTTATAAATACCGAACAAATACAATTAATCAAAATGACACTTTGGATTCAAGCATAGACACAAATAGTCTAAGAAGCACATGTAACAATCACTGACAATCAATCTAGTGTACTTAGAGCTTCAGTTTATAAGGACAGATCAACACTGGCTTAAGCTCTGTCAAAACAGTGAATGAAGAATGAACTATGAATGAATGAGTCATTAAACACAATCAAAATCACAATTCTAATAGGCATAATTAGAAAATCACCATGACTGCAATTATTTAGGCTACACAATGTCCTCTCCAGAGGTCAAAATATCCCGTCCCCATGAGCACTGTACACTGTAGTTTTGTTTTCAGTAACGCAAGAATTAAAAGTTGTGAGAATTTCAGAAGCAAAATTTCAATTCAATATACAAAAAATAAACTTAAATGTAGAGTGTTTTTTTATTTGGCTATTTATGACACATCAGCTTTAAAGTTGCATTGCGTAACTTTTCTGGTGCAGGGTCGGTCAAATGCTTGGACGTGTTATTGCTTTGTCCAGAGTGTTTCACAGTATGGTATTAAATAGGGATGTAATGATCAAATCAAAATCTTTTGGTACGATATGCATGTCACAATACGATATTTATTGCGATATTTTGGAGAGGCTGATATAATTGTAGATAGGACACTTTTTTGTTTCTAAAATACCTTGACAAGATATTGGTGTGAATTATTACTGTCATAATCCCAAGAATTCAAACAAAAAACATCTGTCTTCATGTTGTCTGCACTGAAATGAAACAACGCATTTAAGCAAAGAAACTTGTAATTAAGCCCACAATATTATTGTGAGACTTTTGATGATACGATATCACGATATTTTGGTTGTTGTTACATCCTTAGTATTAAACCTTTCTATGTCCATGGAGACCAAACCAAACCAAGTTACAAATCAGATCTTTGGAAAGGCAGCCCCACACACAGTCAGAATGCCAGTTTTTCTATGTATTTTTGAGCTATAAAACCACATACAACTTAATAAATGTGAGGTAGAGCTGTTAAGTGTCATACTATGGAACAGTCAACATTCATTTTGGTCTTAAAATGTTCGTATTATCCCGCTCTACATGACCCTGATTGTTTTCTTTCGCTATTTTGTCCGTTAAAAAAAATCCTATTCATAATATAGAGCCTGTTTTCAAATTCGCCCCTGTAACCGTTCGACTGGCACTGAACGCTATGGGTGACTTCACACTTGCTTAGTCCACTTCTTTATACAGTCTATGGGCACATTCCAGGAAGAGATATATCCATAGAAACAAGCAGGTGACGGACGCCCAACCAAAAAAGTTACAGTCAGTGCACCTTTAATCCTTCAGATAGTTTGATTTTAAAAAGATGGAAAAAATAAAGTGCTATATAATGTGATTAAAATAAAATTAAGGAATTCGCAGTCTGGTTGTGATGTTTATTCTCCTATAATAAACCTAATATTAAAATCTGATATTGTGACAACCCAGTGGAGTTTAGAGTTACACAAACAACGTGGCCTTAAAAACATTGACAAACACCCACATTGCAACACTTGCTCGTCTTGCTCTGTTGTTTGAGGCTCGGGCTGCACAAAATACCAAGGTCACTGTGATGTCATCTTAAAGGAGCGCTGTAAAAACTAATCAACTGGCAACAATGAGAGCAAGTGACTGTGATATATATATATATATATATATATATATATATATATATATATATACATACATACACACTATATGATATTGCTTAAAATTAATCAATCGCAAGGTCAGATTTATTATTATGAGACGAATAGTTTGAAAGTTTGAAGAAAAGTTGATTCCTTTAGAGCAGGCGTGGTGAAATATTGCCCAGGGACCAGATGTGAAGCTCAGATCAAAATTTTTTGGCCCTCAAACTTCCAAACTGACCCAAATTACCATAGGTCTGGAGAAAGTATAGGGCTGATGGTGTTACAATTGTGCTTTAATAACTACAACAATTTTGTTATTATTACTTTGAGGATAACTTTTACATTTTGGGCATTTTTAACATAAAGACAAAAATTTTACCTGCATGATACAGGGTTTTTGGAGCAACAGGAGTATAAAGATTACCCAAACATGCAAGAATCACTCTAAATACAACTTTGAATGCATAACTGAGAAGGGAAAGCAATTACAACATGGTTAAATGCTCTTAAAAACGAAGAGATTCAAAATGGGAATAGAAAAAGACTAAAAGCAATATGACATGTGATGACAAACCCATATGTTTAGTGCTGTAGGCTGCACTTATATTTGTCCTGTTCAGTGATGGATGCTTGGAGGTGCTCACCACATCAGGGTCAATGGGCTTTACCCTTTGACGAGCTCTCAGCGCCAATTAAATAAGGCAAGACATTTGTCAAGTCTTCAGCCAGAATTAGAGAGCCTGCTTTTAGAAGGTCACATAATTACAACTATTATGGCCCTATTAGGAAATACCCAAAGAGTTCACCACACTATGTCAATGTAGCAGATGTCAAGATTACTCATCAGCTTTAATAGTGAATGGATAAAGGCTTCACGGGCCATTCAAATTAGCTAGCAGTGTTGTGAAAGTTGCACTGTGTAACGTTTGTCATAGCGGGTCTTCCTGCTTCTTGTTCCTATGGAGATGTTACTGCTTTGCTCCACAAAATGGTATACATCTACCTCCAACGAGAAGATGCCACCAGGCTAAGTTACAGGACAAATCTGGGGAGAGGAAACCCTTTACACAGTAAGAAAGCATGTTTATAAGGCATTTCTTAGTAGTAAAAATGAAAATAAACACAAGATCGAAGCAGGTAAAGGACTCTCCAACTGGAAGCCCAAGTTCTCATTTTTGTACCAAACTGATTTGGTCAACTCTAGACAGTATGTTCCAATTTGCTTATAGTGTTAAAACCATGTAACTTTTCTTTTTCCACCACCTATTTGTGTGCTACAGCAAGTTTAAGTTCAAATTTTTGTAGATATTTGAGCAATAAAAAATGTATTTGTACTGTATGTATCTGTAAAGATAGATCAAATTAATGCTGTAAGGTGGAAGGTTCTGAAGAAGGTATTTATTGCACAACCCAATGTACTATTCGATTAGAGAAAATCTGTCAGCACTCCAGATTATGCATACCATAGCTTCCTTTATTCAACCGTAGGGTTTTCTTGGCATATGGCGATTTATCTCAAAACAAACGGAGCTTTCTTTGATAATCTCTTGGCCTCTGACAGGTGATGTATCCTCAGACAACCCAAGCCACAAGGCCTCAGTAATCTTAACCATGGCCTAGAACCTGCTCCTTCCTTAAACATTGTTAACCTTTGAACAGGCTAACTCATGCAAGAGTCAGACTAAGAAATGCATAAAGAACACACACAAAAATGTTATCAGTTAACAACAATAATTATGGATAAACTATCACACGATCACATGATGTTTTGCACTTTCCAAGAATATCTTTGATTATTAATGTTTCAAAGGGTATTGCTGGACAGAGGTAGTTAGAGTGGCTGGCCTACTTAACACCTGGTTGCACAGAAATGGTACCTGAGCTTTGATGAATTGTGAATAATGCCAAAAAATATATTTTCTTTGGGAGGAACATCACTCAGCTGCACATTGTGGAGTTTAAACAGACGTCATGTGTTAAAACTGCATAACAGATGGCTCTAGTTATAGATGACAACTACTTTTTCACTTACAAGAGGTTTTAACAATTCTAATTGCATTTATATTTACAAATCATGTTTCATCAGGATTCAGTTCATAGGTCAGATTTTAAACAAAGCCATGAGCAGTAATATCTGAGAGAAGACCGATTTTGTGAAGGTTTAAACTTCTAAAAAGACAGATGTTTTTTCCACTAAATACACAGATGTTTGTAGTAGACATTCTATTGTTCTAAATATTGCAACTGTTGCGATTTTGTAGACGCAACTGAAACTAAAATTTTCATAAGATTTCCACATACTGTACAGCCTTACACTACAGCTGCTACACCTGTTACAGCTACCACTACTACACAAACATCAAATTTGCTAACTCACTTCAAAACACCACCGCTGTTTTGATTCAAGCTAATGATTACCTCCCAAAGTGTTAAGCCCTCAATAACAAGGCCATTGGTTTTAACAGGGCCATAGTGTCAAGGGTAAGACCTGCTTATATTAGACCTCAGCTTGCTGGTTGTGCTCTGTGCAGGTGGTGCGCTCTCCTCTTTCACGCTGTGGTTTTCATGCTCGTGACAAGTGGGATTAAGCAGCCGTATTGTCCGAGGTGGCACGGGCAAAAATGACCCTTTATCTAGATGTCAAACGAGCTGATGGCAAGCTGCGCCGCTGGGATAAAAGAGCTCGTAGTAAGGTTTCATCACCTACAATCGGAGTCTTTGTGCACAAGCGTAGGTCAGGAGTGCTGTATTTGGAGGGCTGCCCACCTGACAGGAGCGCAGAGAATAACAGAGATACCCCCGCTGTGAGATACACGACACAGACGTTCAGCACCCGAGCACCCTGAAACCACAACAATCACCAGATACACTTAACCTGACACGAACTAGACCAAAGTAGAGGATTTTTACAACCAGAACTGATGTCGCTCTAAAAACAAGAGAACGATGAATCTAGCTTATTCAGTCCTGATACTGATAGCACCACTTAGGATATTATTTTGGTAATTGTTCAACCTGTCAATTGTTCCTTTTGATTTATCAATTACTTATTTAGATAGCTAGACCTGTGAATATGAAATCTTGATGTGGTTTATTTCAACAAAGTGTTTTTTTTATTTTAAAGAAAGAAAGAAAAAAAAAGAAAGAAGAAAATTTATTTTACATGTTTGTTCACGGTTCTCCATCAATGCGGTATACACAAAACATTGTGAACAGTTTACTAGCCAACAATGTTTTGTGTATAGTTCAACAATTACTAAATTTGTATAAATGATTTCAATCAATTAGTTGCAATTAACAGCAAATTACAGATGTATAATCACAGATCATGTGTTAAGACCTTAAGTATGGCGTAAATACTTCACTGTTTTCATAAAAGTAGGTATTTGTGTCAAGAATGCTAACTGAAATTGAAATTAATTATAGATGTTAAAATAGAGTACACAAAACTCTTAACATGCCGTCTGTGATTATTCATCCGTAATTTGCAGTCTGCTTCCAGATACTTAAATCTCATTTTATTTTAGTGCGACTCAGCTAAATCCTCATAGAGAATGAATGGAGCGAGTACCGGAAGTAGCCAGTCGGCAGCGTGACAAGGGCCTATTGTTGCTATAGTGGCCAATATACGACAACGAACTTGACATTTGAAGAAACTAAATGTCAACATCAGACACAACAGAGGCATTGTTCTGCAGGTGTCCAATAACAACCCAGAACTGGCTCTGGTAACAATTAGAAACAACTCTTTTTTGCGTAACTCAGAAACGCGGACCATATCTCAGTTATTTTTAGCCCATTTTCGCACAACAGGGACTTCAGTAATGATTTTGTGTTGCAATGTTTCTTTCTGTGGTTCAGACTTGATTGAAAACATATGGAGCAAATGAGCTACGTCCTCAGTTTATCTTACCCTAATTCACTGTAATCTGTCAATACTGTATTAGCCTAGAGGCAAAAGAGTTCTAGAAACAGCTTAGTGTGTGTAAATAATATGTTTATGGGTAGACACTGGTTTTCATTTGGGATTTTTATTAAGTTTAGCCAAGCAGATAAGCTATAAAACTTACTTTGACAAAAAATAAATATCATTCTTCATAATCAATCGGGTTCCAATATCAACTGCAATCAAAACAATTTTAATGGACGCAGTTATCGCAACGCAAATGGTGCCATTATTTCGGTATAATTATGTCCTCTGCTAAACCTGCACTTTTGACCTCTGCAAACATGTTCTTAGAGTAGTTTAGCATTTAATATTTTAGTCATTATTGCGTAAGAGTGGGTTGAAATGTGTGTTTGTGAACTAGAATTTGTAGATCGTAAAAATTGGTCTGTGGTTCTTCACGAGTTTTCAAAGTCATGAAAAATGAGTAGCTTTTAAATGGCTAATTACTATGAAAAACACATTATTACATCTTTTGAAAGGTAGTCTTCTAATGTCAAAAGGTATCACGTAAGGCAACAGATAACTTGTAATTGATATTTCACACCTCCAACTTGAAAGAATGCGTAACAAACTGGTAAATACCACCTGTGAACTGAGTGACGATCGGAGGACTCCTACTTTATGTACGAGTTAAACTGTGACGTATTACAACACGCTAATGCTAAGAACCAAAAAAGTGGTTCTGTGAGGTATAAACAATGTAAATATTTCATACTGGTTAAACTGGCAATATTCTGTTGCTAGAAACACTTGTTTTGTGTTTACACTTCTTTAGCTATTAGCCGTATTGTTTACATATGAGTCAACTGTGCTGGAACGCTCTGAGGTCAGAACTCATTTTACTATGAAAATTTCCAGCAAAATTTATCTGAAGCATAGGTTCATTGACATCTATACTGTATTTTTTGGACTAAGTCACACTTTTGTTCATGGTTTGGGTGGTCCTGCGACTTATACTCCGATGTGATTAAAATTTTCACACTGCCAGCCGCAAGAAGGCGCTCTAGGCTCATGTGTCAGTATCTGTTCCTCCTATTACTCCTGCACCACTGTCACTTCACTCTACTGTGCATGTCTCCTGCAGAAAAAGCTGCAAGTAGTGAAATATGCAGCCGAAAACGGCAATCGAGCAAGAGAAAGAAGGTTGGAGTGAGCGAGAAACTTGTAAGGGACTGGGGAAAGGCGGGGGTGGAGAACACAGCTTCAAGACAACTGAGAGTGTGTGCCATGCAACTTTCTTGGAAGTCACTGGATGGATCGACAAAGCCTGGACTTCAGTGACAACTGAAACCATCCTGTCGGGATTCAGAAAGGCCAGAATAATTCTAACTGGAACTGATGCTGAGTCTGATGGCAGCTATGCAGAAGAGGAAACAGCGCTCCGTTTACCTCCGGAGGTCACAAAGTCGCTCAGAAGTGACGCTGAGGATGAAGAATTCAATGGATTTAGTGATTTGGAGTGAGTTCAAGAGTTTGGTAAACTTGTTCTGTTCTGTTGTTTATGCTGTAGTTATCTGAAGAACCGTTCATATGTGATGTTTACAGCCTGTTATTCTCTATTCTATTGTTATTACTATCACTTGCATTTCAAGACGAAATGTTGGTCCCTTGTCTTTGCTTTTATAAAATAAATTTCCTCAAAAACGTGCGACTTATATATGTTTTTTTCTTCTTCATTATGCATTATTTGACTGGTGCGTCTTTTACTCTGGAGCGACTTATAGTTTGAAAAATACGGTAATAATAATAAATACATCATTAAAAATTGCCATTTGATGTTTGACAATTAATTTGTATTTTGTGACATTAGATTCTGTTATGATTGTCTCTAATAGCAAGTTTAGGCAAGAGTTCTCATTGTAGCAGTCCCAAGCAAAGATAACAGAGAGGGATATATGAGGAAAGGCATCTGGCGCGTAATCATTTCCATAATACATCATGAGAAAACAGACTTACTTTGGCAAAACCCAGAAAAGGAAAAAGACTTGAAGAAAAACAGCAGGATAAAGTGTACTTAGTGCTTGCTTGCAAATTCAACAAACTTACCGCAGAGTACCCACATTAAATTAAGCTGGAATCAAAAAGCCTTACTCTTAACTTATAGGATGTGTCAAACCAGGTCTTAAATGATTGCCTTTTGCACACTGCTCACTCTGGTTTATACTGTATACTGGTGGTGGCCTTTGCACACTGCACACTAAATATAAGCCCTCATTATTAAGTCCATTTTTCCATCACGCTGCGTTGGAAAGTTCCCAACAAGTAGCTGAGAAGATTTCCTGAGTTCAGACCGGAGCTTATGAAATGCAACAGCAGTGGGGCCCAGGTCTGTGGTCTGTCCGAAAGAGAGAGAGAAAGAGAGAGAGAGGAGGGGGAGTTGTTAGAAGAGAGAGCGGGAGAAATAAAGGGGTGAAAGGGATAAGAGCGTCAGACAGTAAATGAGAAAGAGGGATAGAAAGTAAGAGAGAGGAGTTAAGAGAGACAAAACAGAGAGATGGAGAGAGATAGAGAGAGGCACAGACGGAGAGTGAAAGAGGGTAGCGAGAGAGAGACAAAGAGAGAGCAGGTAAGGAGAAGAAAGAGAGAGAATTACACAACACATGTTTGATTTACGTCGGAAAAACTCACTAAAGGTCAAATATGGCAGCAGGACAATTTTGTAAATGATTTTACAACAGCAAATTTTAGAAGAACAAGCACTGATTGTAATGATTATTGACCATGAAAGGTGCAAAACACTGTAACAAAACACCTACAAATATACATGCAAAAAGGCTTAGTGCTCGTCAGTGTATTCATGACTTTTAACTTCCTGTTCGTAGGTGACATTTGAGGACACTGGGCCATTCAAAAAGATATAGTATTTGTTTTGAATTGTTAATTGCTATGGAAACAGTAATCATTTTCAATCACTCCAAAACTGGATATCTCTGCCACACCAGCTCTTACGGCTTATGGCAAATTCGCCACAATGAGTTCTGATTACTCTCAACTAGGGCAGGGAAACACGATCTTCTCCTTGTATTCATTGATCGCCATTTCTGGTTACGTTTTTTTCTCTTTAATGGCTTTCAGTATTAATTTTATCAACATAAACAAGACAGATTTTCTCTTAGGGGAGGGGTTTTTCTCCAAACTCTGCTTCAAACCACATGCTTTTACTGATAGGATTGCTGGGCAAATCTAGAAAGAGTTCTGTATTTTTTTGTACAGAGTCTTATCATTCTGGTCACCACGCCCTCCGTCACATCTCAAGCCAGAACCAAACATGATTATGCAATCAGATTCGCTTTTTTTAGTCACACGTGAAACGAAAGAAACCATCGGTCACCCATCATTTTGAATAAAATTGCATTTCTCTCACCTCAGAAAAACAAAGTTTAGTTCTTCATTCATTGATTCTGTAGAAATCTATAATGTTTTGCTTTGATATTATTGAAGAAGTTTGTATTCTGGATCCCAGGCAGGACAGAGGATGTGCTGTAGGCTCCAAGATGACTGATGTTTTGAAACTATAGGATCTCAATTTAAATGTGATTAACTGCACAGCCCTACCCACAATTCAACCATAAAATGGATAAGTCATTACTTCTAATAAGTCATTACTTCTAATAAAACCTCCACAAGGACTACTACCCACAGGCTTAATCTGCTGTGTGTGTGGCCGCTGTAAACAGGACGAGCTTGTGCTAATCTCCTGAAAACAAGGCACTGACTATGGAAGAGAAGCTGCTAATGACTTGCATCAATTTATACTATGGTTACAGGTTGAATAATCTAGGACTGCTTTAATGATGGCATACTGGGAAATATGACAAAAAATAATGAGTTTATATGACAACCACATTGAACCATCACCATTCCTGATTAGATATTATTTGGATTTAAGAATGACTAAAAATAATGAAGTGCACTATGTAACTTTCTGTTGTAGAGTCTGCCATCTGCTTCTACATAAAAGATGTTTTTTCTTTGCCTCATATCACAGGATGGCATGAAACCTATCCATCTCCATGGAGACAAGCATGTTATGCCATCAGACCAAATTATAAGTCAGACATGTGGAGAGTTGACCCTGCTCAATGTTTTCAAGGTGTCTTTCTGAATAAAAACACCTGAATAAAAAAAAAAAAAAAAACATAGAGGCTTAATGTAGTACTGTGGGACATTATAGGTAAAGAAATAACATCTCTGTGGAGACACATAGATGGCATGACCTTCACTGGAAAACTTGCATAGATCAAAAAAACAAAAATCACAAATGCTAGTCAAATGTCTTTCTCTGAACTCTGCTCCAAGACCCAGACACATCACTGACAATTATTGAATCTCCATCTCAATCAAATCAATTAATTTCTATAGCTTTATCTGAAGCTCAGAAAATACCACACAATTATTGTTACTTGCTCCTCTTAGGATGTAAACTTACAAAAGAAAGTAGTATAATGATACAGAAGTTGATTATGTTTTGCCTCATGTACCTGCCTACATGGGACAGTTTATTGCTCACATCATTATAAGAACTTGCCTTTCAAACATATGCAAACATTATAGCGCACCATAAATACCTTCCCGTGCCTGTCAGCTTGTTATCAGTGGGAACTCCACTGTAGAAAAACTCACAAAGTCGTAGTAATGACAAAAACAACTCCACACAGGCCAATGAAAACAGTGTACTGCCAAGTTACAAGCTGTCCCCACGAGCTAAGAGCCACGACCACAGCTGTACAGAGAGGGGTATTCATCATTACATGGACTTATCTCAAACACTAATTTAAAATGGTCATTTCTGGATGAACACTCTTATTGTAATGCTGATGTCTATCAGTACTTTTACAATGATTCAAAGCAGGATAAGAAGTCACTGGACAAAGTAAAAGGTAAAAACATGTATGGCGCTTTATGTGGTGTGTAATATTGACAAAAATAAATCCTGATAGGTTTTTGTATTACATTATTATATATTATGGCACTCAATCAGTAATATGCTAAAAAGGCATCTTTAAATGTCTTGGTTGAAGTATCACACTAAAGTGAAAAGACTTTAAAAAAGAATGTACCAAAAAAGTGTAGAAATATATCACCAAAATCCATATTATTTGAAAAGATTTTGAGGTATTTTAGGCTATTATTTCTATAAAATAACTCAATATATAAATGATGCATCTTTATAAAGCAAAATTCCAGCTGCGATTTTCTCATTTTTCTGACTTAAACTCATCACAACATTATCCTACAAGAAAAAACATATGGATTAATCCAAGTTTACACTGTCTCCTCATGCAAGCTGCAAAAATGGCATAACAGATCATATTCAATATTACATTAATTAACCACAAACTGAGCAAGCACCATTTCATTTCTTTTGCAATTATTTAGCAAATCAAATTCACTGACATGTTAGAGGAGACACTGTGAATAGCAGCATGTACATTTCATTGTACAGTGCAAAAATAGCATGCTACACTGTTGATTACAATAAACACTTTCAATTATCCTTCCTTATCTAAAAGAGAACAGTTTTTGAGAAACAGAACATAATAAAACAAACTGAAACGGAAAAATAAGATTTTTTCATCAAAGACTGTCCAAATCTGTTCATTCTGGAGCAGCAACTAATTATTATTTTAGCAGTCAACTAGTGGTCAGCAATTATTTTTGTCCATTAACTGACTAGTCTGTATATTGCATGTTGAAACTTTTAAATACATTATCAACCAAATAAATTGTGAAATATGGTGACTAAAGACTTCTAGGCTACAGAATATTTACAAATGAAATGATTGCGATCGAGTGATGAAAATCTAAAATTGCTTATTCTTTTTTGACATTTTGATACAATAACACCAGTGTCTGTGTAATAATAAGATGGCTTTGTAAGTGTTTGGATTATTACAATTATCAAAATGCAACTTTTTTTTTTTGAGTAGCCGACTCACAATTAGTCAGTTAATCCCCTTCTTTCACACATACATTGTAACAACTACACTAATACTTCACTACATTGTACTACTATACAAATACTGCAATTTTTTTTGTATTTCTTGTCTGTTATTTAGATATAAGAGTGTGTTTAAAATTATTCTAAAAGTGTCCATACAGTATTTCATTCATTCTTTAATAGGCTACTTCAGCTGCTCAACATAAAACTATAAGCTATTGTTGAAATCTACAAAGAACCCTTATTGTTGTACACCACAAGCTAAAGATTTTCTACTTGAGATAAACAAATAATTAATAAATTCTTGCTAAATTCTCAGACTACTTATTGGGGCCTAAACCATTTTGTTTACAGTTCGTTCATGTAGACTCAAATAGCTGATAAGTTTTAACCTTTGTCCCTTTCAAATGCACTGACAGAACAGAGCTGCCTACTTCCTTTAACCAAATCAGCATCAGTGGGAAGAAAACATTCAAAACTGTTGAGTATGGAAAGTTCCTCATTCAAATGTTGTTGTTGAAGGAACTGCTGCGATAGTAAATGATGTAATCGAATACAGGACAAGTGTGGACGTTATGCACAATTTAAAAAGCATTTTAACCACAACAAAATGTAGTGATTATGTTACATTTTATTAATAATTAATTTCTTCTTACAGTTTACAAAAAACGTTAGATAAAGTAGACAAGAAATTTAAATAAATTTTAAAATTGGTAATGTTGCCTTCTCGATATAATTGTTATTTTGAAAATGTGTTTTATATGTGAAGTTTTATAGATATGCATATAAGATGTCGGTAAATTCAAGTTCAAATAGAAAGCTCTTATCTAAATAGCCCGATTTGATATTATTGCCGTAAAATGATGTATGAGGAAATAGTGTTTGCCAACTCAAGCTTGTAGTATAACTGAGTTATTATTATTTCTTAATAACTTGATGTTATTAATGCTTGAGGATAAACAATTTAATCTGGTTTCAAAAAAAAGGAAACAGTGAAAGTTTTTGTCTTTATTGCTCAGGTCTACTTCTCCAAATGAAAAATGGGTTGACAATTCTGGTCTATCAAAATTCTTATCTAAATAACAGCCAATGTTATTTGATACTACTGCCATAAAATTATATGTGAGAAAAGATGCTTGCCAATTTATCAAGCTTGTAGTATTGAATTATTATTACTGTTTTGTTTTTGTTATTAAGATGAATTTATTAGTTTACTCTATTTTTTATGAGTTAATATCTAAATGTTTTAACACATTAGCAAGTATTGGTCTTTTTATTGCTCCTGTCTACTTCTTGTAAATGAAGATAGGTTAGATAATCAATCATAAATCTTTAGATAAAAAAAAATGATTTGGAAGAGTCTCAGTAAAATGGGGCAATGCATGAATAAATATGCCCGTGGATGCACGCAGATGATTAAAGTGGGCACTAAATGGGCTTGTTTACATCTTAAATGAGTGACTTACTTTCTCCGTTCGCTCGGTGACAGCTCAGTATGCAGACGGCGACCACAACAAAACACAAAGTCCGAAGCCACATCACTGAACGCGGTTGTGCCAGCGCCCTCGGTCCGCTGCTCCTTCCTTCGCAGATCCTAAATATTCCTCGTGGAAAAAGGCTGGTGCACTGTGATATAGGCTAAACTTTTAGGAAATGGCTTTTGTGCGGCAGCTGACCGGTAAATAAAACTAAATAAAAGGCATGATCCCGGAAAATGGGCGGAGGAACGAGTCCAACGTGTTCAGTCCGACAACACACGCTAACATGCAAAGCTAGCGCAGGTTAAAAGCGCTCCCCATACAGAAATATCTCTCGTACCATGAAATCAAGCTTTAACAACAACCTGCCGACTCAAGTGTCCAAGATGATTTCGTCCATTGTGGAAAAAATGACAGCGTGCGCGACTTATTTTGACGCAGTCCGGGCTAATGTCAATAGCTAGCTTTAGCAAACGGCACTTGTGCTAACAGTAACGTGAAGACAGGCCACGAGCAAAGTTTTCTCTGCTCTCAACTTAGCCCTTTTAAAATAACTTTGTCCACATGTTACAACACGCAAATAGTCCGATTTCTTCTTTTTGTGTCACCAGTGTCAAAATGCATGCATCTAAAGCGGCACATAGACAAAACTCAACTTAATAATGTACAAAATGTGTCGCTGCTGCTGCTGCTGAGTCGATGGTTATGGCATGCGTGGCGTTGGCTTGCGCTCTTTTTTTTGCACAAAATCTTATGAAGTCCTCCAAACGCAAACACGAATGCACTTAATTACAGACTCGTTTTGTCTGGAAATAACAGATTTTGACGCCAAAGCTGCACCTCAAGGCTGTCCAGTCATTGCAGAGATTTCAATGAGCATGTATAGACTTCCCCAGCGTTGGACTGTCAGTCAGCTGCGCTCCGCAATGTTTGGGAATAAAAAAAACTCCAACTTGTGTCCACGCGTCACAAAGCTGCCTCAGATCGGAAACAAGTGGTAGAAATCAGGCCAAAATGCACTTTAAATATGTTTTTGTCTCTTTTTTTTCTTGTTGTAGATAGGTACAGAGGTAGATCTCATGCGCACAGGTCCTAAGATCCCGTTTTCCCAGAGTCTCTTCTCCGCCAGTAAACAAGCCGTGCCAAAGAGCCAGAGATGGGCGAAAAGGGAAACACGGAGTGGAGCTTATTGGATTACACAACAAAGTGACAGACGAGACCGCCGCGGAGGAGAAAGCCAGCTACTGCACATATTACATTGTTATTATGAAATGCCAAAGGATTTTCAGCGCTTTTAAATGGGTTTTGAGGGGAGCGGGTTAAGAAAACTATGGTTTAGTAATGATAAGGATTGAAAGAGGAAGCTTAGACTTAGACTTTATTGATCCACAAAGGAAATTACTTGGACACAGTAGCTTACATATCACAATATATTACAATAAGAAAGAGTACCAAATATATATGTATAAAAAAATATAATAAACGTCTAAATAAGTACCAATAAATTATTTATAATTATAATTTTTTGGAAAAGTAATTTAATAAACTATGAGCAACTAGTCTAATTTGTAAAAAAAAAAAAAAAAAAAAAATCATATTTGTTTTTTAAAAGAAAGACAACACTGAGAAATTTTAATCATAAAAATCAAGACAGTAGTTTTTCAGTAGCATTTACAATATGGACATAAATTAATTCTTCTTTTGTACAATCTTCAATTTCTTTCATTCTAATCTTGAAAAGTTATACATTATATATACATTATATAAGTTGGTTAGAATTGAGAAGATATAGTTTAAAAAAAATACTAGGTCAGTCAGTGAATGCCCCATGCAATAAGATAATTTACAATAATAATACATTTATTTATTTATTTATTTATATAGTACTTTATATAAGACAATGACAAAAACAAGCAAAAACAAATTATTTTAGTATCACTCATTTTGTTGTTACTCAGTATTTTTCCAAACTATTACAGTGTTATGTTCTTGTAATGCAACAAGCTTTAATCCCTGTTTATTCTTTTACACTAGTACCATTTTGGCTATGTTTCAGTTGTCATTTACTATCTCTACTTCCCAGTGTATTTTGTTCTGGTGTGTTTCAGGACTGTAAGGAAGTGCAGCCTCTTGTTTATCATTGAAAAGCAGAACTCTTCTTTCATGGTTCACACACAGAGACAGAGAGGCTGATGGGAAAAAAAACATTGCATTACGCATTTCACACCATGTTCTCTCTAAGGCCTAAAATATCCTGCCTAGTTCTTGTTTTTGTCTATTTATGTTGCTTATTCACTACCTGTTTACAACCACTATCAAAGCAGCGAAGTGATGTTCTGCTTTTCCTTTAAAGTCACAAAACAAGGAAATACAAGAAAGAGTGTGTATGCCAAAAGGCCCATTAAAGAGATAAGTCTATTTTTGATGTTAAAAGTATATATTTAGTTTGGACAAATATCTTTTTTTGTATTGTTTGAAGATATAAAATCATATCTCGTCTCGACTTGAGTTCGGATTTTTAATGCTTGACTCAGAATTTCTCTTTTGTCTAGTGATGTTTTTATGATCCTGAAGAGCAGCTGACCTTATACTGTCTACCTACTGAAGCACTTTACAAATCAATATTTTTTTGTTTTTCTTAAGTCAAGTCAGTAAAGAAGCCAAACTTTAATTGCTTATTAAAGTGATTTTTTTTCTGTTTGGTGGTTTGTTTGGAGTTTTTTGTAGTACATTATTATGCCTGTAGGGAAATTGTCCTTTGCATTTCACCCATCCTATCAGGAGCAGTGGACAGCATATGGGGTGCCCGGGACCCTTCTCCATGATCTTGTTGCTAGGCTTGGTCAGGACTACCTTAGATGGAGGATCTGATCTGGTGCATGTTTTGGGTTGATGGGAGAACCCAGAGTGCCCAGAGGAAACCTACCCAGATACAAGGAGAACATGGAAACTCCACACAGAAAGGCCCGGGCGAGCCAGGGTTCGAACCCAGAACCTTCTTGTGGTGCTAGCCTCTCAGCCCCACACCAATAGTGGTGTTTTGCCACCAAAACAACACCATTGCACCATAACACTGAAGCAAATTCCTTGTTTGTGAATTTTGTTTACTGACAATGGCAATAAAACCCATTCTGATTAGGGGAATGATTAGAGGCCTTTCTCCCATTCAATAAAAATTATTAAAAATGCACCCAGCAATTAAAAATGAAAATGTTTGCTTCATTTATAGACTATGTATACAAATGGTCATAGCTAATCTGATAGTATTCCAAATATGAAGTGACTATAGTCATGCTTTCGACTTCATTGACTCTGGCTACAATTCACTTGTATTGAAAAAGCGTCGCCTCTCTCTGTAACTGTTGCTGTCAGGCTTACAATGTTTGTAATAGTCTGCTCTGCATGATACTGGTGTTTTTATTTCGCTATCTTGTTCTTAAATCAATTCCTATTCCTAATATGGAGCTCAGCTCCAAAGTTGCTCCATTACTGCAAGCCTTGGGGGGTTTCATTTGACTGGAGCCAAATGATATGGGTGATGTCTATGGCTTCAGTAGAGCTTTATGATAATCATATAGTGGTCATTAGTTGCCACATAACTGGTTCTGGTCTCCATTTTGCCTGTTTGTTTTGAACAGTTTTTTGTTGTTTCTTGCTTTTTTTATTGCTGCTTATTTAGAAGTTTATTACCATTTTTGTGTATATATTTTTTTACTCTTTGTTATTGTAAGATAATGTGATATGTGAGGTATGTGTCCAGATAATTTCCCTTGTGGATCAATTAAATTTGTCTAAGTGTAAGTTTAGCAATATGGATGGAATAAATTTTTCCATTTGCGGGAAGGTTGAGAAACAGAGTTGACTGTCAGTGACCAGAATCAGCTATTGAAGAACACATCGACTCAGAGAATGTGACTAGTCGGTGAAATTGCACTTTCTTATCCTCTCACGTGTCCAAAACAGTAGAGCTACAGGAAAACAGGCTTATGAAGCAGAGGGTCAATCAGCGTACAGTCCTGAGGTTAGCATCATTTAACAAAAGGACCAAAAGGTGAAACGAGCTGCAACAAACCAGAGCTTTATGGTACTAAGGGTTAGTTTGAATGTCACTGTGCGGACCTAATCCCATAATGTGAGTGAGAGAGCTGTGATAATGAGATTAAAGTATTGAAGTAAAGTTAGTCCATGCAGTTCCCATTCAGTAGATACACGGCAAGTAGAGTGATTTCTCTTTTGCCAGATAGCCTTTGTATGTAAAAAGGCAGTATGTAACTCTGCTGGTGGAGGTGTTTGTCTCCACTGAAGATACAATTGCATCTATATAGCATTTCTTTTATTTTGCGTGTTTTAATTATGCTCAAAAATAACTTCAATTAAGGGTTGCCTCTTTACAGAGCTGACCTGTAAATTGGCGTTGACATTTAGTATTAGACAAGTACAATACAATTTTTAACACTGGATGCGCAACTGACAATACACTATTATTCGTAGTGATTAATGTACACCTGTTGATCTTAAAAAAAAATAAAATCCATCAAAAGGCCCATTTAAGTGTTTAATGTAACTTAATTTTGTGGTTTTTCAAATAGTGTTATTTATAGCAAATCTTAGCCTTTCAGCCACATTATGGCTCTGGACTACTAATGTTTTTATTAGAGGAGACAGAAGTAGGTCCTCCGCACATGATCTAATCACTGACTGAGAGGAGGGAGCAGGAGGGAGACGTTTGTTTCTAGCTTCAGAGGTTAATCCTGAGTCTGACCTACAGGTCACAAAGATCAGATTGGGTCAAATAAGTGGCCTGTGTCATACAAACCAGAGGTAGTGGATGAATGGATTATCTCATGGAAAAGAAAGATTATTTCAAGACAAGTTACTATTCAAATGGAAAGGAATAAAATAATTTCGACCCAGTGGTAATAATGTTGAATGTTTAGTTGGTGACAGTGGCTCAGGGGGTAGAGCAGTTCGATCCTATAATTGAGTTTGTTCCTGAGTACATTCTGTTGTTTGTCCTTGGGCAAGGCACTTCACCTCTTGTCTAAGTATGAATGTGGTTGGAGAGGCTGTTACAGTAGAGTAGACTGACAACCATGCTTTTGTCAGTCAGCCCCAGGGCAGCTGTGGCTACAGAAATACCTGACCAGTAACGAGTGCGTGGCGTGAGTGAATATTGTAATGTAAAAATGTGAGTGTCCAAAGGTTCTAGCAAGACCAATGCATTATTAAAGATACACTATGCAACTTTTCTGGTGGTTGACCCTGCAGCAGAAATGTTACATAGTGCACCTAAAGTAGTTTGCATTACATACAACACAAATCCTTCTGTATTATTTTGTATGCTATTTTGTAACTGACTGTATCTGAAGGCCAAACAATGTGTTTATTCTGAGATGAGTACATTACATGCAATATTTACCCAGTGTCATCTTGCTTATTGCTTTCACAGAGATGTTCTCAGGAAATTAGTATCACAAAAACAAGCAAACATGAACGTCCGGATACAGCGTCAATCTGGCACCAGGAACAAAGAGGAGACTATTCATTCCCACTCAAAACTGTTAATACAATGTGCGGAATACATACAAAACATAAACATTAGTCATATTTTATTTGTTATGACTACAATTACAACAATTACTAAAATAATCTATCCCTGTATTCCTTTTTGTAGCATTATGAACACAAGCAAAATAACCCCAGTATATGCTCACAGTAAAAATCAATTATTTGTAAATGTGCTCTCATCTTCGAGTTTCAACTGGTTTTACTGTTGCAATTTGAATATAGACCTACAATTTCGCAAAATCACTGAATTACTTCACAGAAAAACCTCTCTAGTTGTATGTCATTTTGCCTTGTCTTGGGAAATAGGGCACAGCCATTCTCCCTATAGACGTTTTACATTACATAATCCTGCAGCTCTTGTATGCAAATTTTCTGCTCCTGTGTCTGTGTCTATGGGTCAGGTGTGTCGGCTGTTTGGTCTGTTGTGTCTCTGTCATGGCACTCATATAAATCAACTCCATCTGAACTTTGTTTTCCAGGCGCATTATGTAAAACAGTAGTAGGCCTACGTGCTGTGTTTCAGGCTACACTGTTCAACTCAAAACATGCGCAATAGGTCAAAATCTGATGAATGGGTCAAATGCAGAGGACAACTTTTCCTGCGAGAATAATAAAATGTACCATAATCTTAGTGGCCCTAACTGAATGTACACTGCAGAACTTTATTATGCAGTCACTTGATTTTGTATAAATCTCAATTTTAATAGTTGTAAGTTTGTTGTTTTTAAATTTGCAGACTTATTTGAACGTATTCACACTGGTTTCAATAAATCTAAGGTATATTTTATATTTTTAATTCCAATTTTTCATTAAATTGCAAGAGTTTATTATAGGTCAAGATGGGCAGGGATTCTGATGTAAAATCAATGTCAAATAAATATCAACTGATTTACAGTGCTGACAGTCTGTAGATGTGATTTCTCTGTGGTTAAGTTAAGTTATACTTTATCGATCTCTCGTGAGGGAAATGCATTCTCTGTACTCATCCTTCGACCAGTTCCGCTGAAGCAACCTCTCAGGAACAATGAAGTCTACTGAACTTCAGCTGAATAAATCCACCAATAAGTCAGTCGTGCTTATTGTATGTATTATTGTATTATTTTGTTACACAGTAATAGTTGAGTAGTTTAGTGTAGTTTAGTCTTGGAGTTTTTCTGTACAAGAAAGAATGCATTTTTAATCTGAGTTCCAGATTTACAGTACAGTTTACATTAAAGCTTCTATATTACACAAAATTGACTCTTGTGAGCTTTAAATCATGCTGTAATTCTTTTCCTGCATCAAAAATATGCCCGGAGGTGTGTTTTGTTTCATTCACACATGTTTGAGTAATTTTTGTGTATGAGTCTGTCTACATCACCCAGGCTGAAAATGCTCTATTTCACCTTGTGATGTCACGAAACAGTAGTTTTTAAGTTAGCAGCTACCTTTTAACGTTAGTTAAGTAGAGATTGACATTTCCATGTCTGAAATCATCCAGATGATTCTAGTGAAGGAGTATGGAGTTTAAAAACAAAGTGAAGCACTTCCTCTATTACCACATGACAAAGATGGAACCAAGTCGTCGTTTTGGAAGTCTTTTTTGCAAGTCTTTTTTGCAAGTTTTTGACCTCAAGTCTGAGTCAAGTCCCAAGTCAAATACAGGCAAGTCCAAGTCTAGTCTTGAGTCACTGCCCCATAAGTCCAAGTTGTCTGCTTTCAAGTCTTTAAACCCAAGTACCAAATGTAGATTTTTGCAATTTATATGAATTTTAAACTAAATTGAACTTAAAAAGTCACGGTATGTTTATAGATGAGCATTTATAGATTATGTAAGAGTTGTAGAAATGCAAATTTTTCCTTTTTAAATGTTTTAAGAAGATCATAGTGTGAATCATTACGGTCAGAAGAGAAATAATTCAAATTTAAAAGTGTTTAATATCAGTTATTTTGTCATGTCGTCTGCACTGAAATGGAAGGATTGTGTTCTATGTAGTTACTTCTGTTTTACTGTATAGTACTGTATATTACTGTAGTACATTTGAGTATCACAGTACTTAATTTCCATCCAAAGTACCAAACAGAAGTGGGAGGCACATGTTCCAATTTGTTTCTCTAAAATTCAGCACCGCATTTATCAACTGTGAAGAAAAATGTATTTTCTAAAAACTTATATTTTGGGGGAAAACATCAAATCTTCTCAAGTCACAGGGTTCAAGTCTGTGTCAAGTCCCAAGTCACTGACCTTCAAGTCCAAGTCGAGTCCCAAGTCTTAGTCCATTTTAAGTCACAATATGCAAGTCCCACCTCTGTCACACCTCTGACATCACAAGGTAGAACGGAACAGAGGATGTTCTAGCCCTTTAAATCTTAATATAATGGTAAATGGTAAATGGTCACATTTTTCTATAGCTAAACAGAATCGTAATGTAGTTTCCTCTCTGCATTTAAACCCACTGATGAGTATTCCACCTCCTGGCCAGGCTATAAGTAGTAGTAGTAGTAGTAGTAGTAGCTATTTTCAATGGTGGTGGAAGTTGTTTAATTTAATTTCCCAAACCTGCTTCATGTAAACGTGCTACTCCTCCCCATTGCCTTCTTTATTTAACCCTGAAATCCAATGCAAAGTCACTTCTTCTTACCTTATAGCAGGAAGCTGACGCCCGTGCATTTATACTTACATAAGATTAACAGTGCAGATGTCAATGGCCTCGTACAGTCCAGGCATACACACCTTTTCCCCTTTGAGTTAACCATCAACTCACATGGGCCGGGAAATCTTGAGAAGGAAGCAGCACTGGGGGTCTGCTGCTTGTAACACATGGGAACACAAGCAAAAGTGTAGAAAAGGTTAAAGATAGCAAGTTCACTGTGATCTTTTTGACTGTAAGAACAATGAGTTTTGCACATTATTCATTTCTGGCCACTTCCTGGACGCCACTGTGCACGACACTAGGAAAGAGATTTGGACATGCGTTTCCGTAGTAACTCTCCAGGGATACGCATGTTGGACTGTAAAAGATTTCTTCCTGCTACCGTTCGCAAAACACAATACGTCAAGTGGGAAAGAGGCTGTGGTTGATGGATGTGCTGTCTTGTGAGGTTAAGTGGAGTGAGTATTTGTAGAAGGGGCGATGTGTGCAGCAAAAACAGTATAAAAAGAACTGTTAAAATGATTGATTTTCGATTGTTTATCTTCGTTTGAGTAGTATTTTTTTTTTTTTTTTAGTTAATGTCTATTTTTTACTATTGACATTGTCCCTAGAAGATGTGATGAAGATGTGTATTTTCTAGTCTAGTTAATAGTAATAATATTAGTAATCGTAGCAATAGTAATAGTTGTTAATAGTATGTTTAAAGGTCCTATATTATCCAAATCTGAACTTTTAGCCATGTCATAATGCCGTTACCCCATGAAAAACATACCCAGAGTTGTGTTGGTTTATTCACACATGTTTTTGTAATTCTTTATTATGTTTGTCTTCATCTCCAAAGCTCAAAATGCTCTGTTCCACCTTGTGATGTCATGTAGTGGTAGTTTTCAAGTTCACAACTACCTTTTGTTCAGTAGAGATGGGCAATTCCAGGGCTAATGATTTTAGTGAAGGTGTATGGAGTTTAAAAACACAGAGGAGCACTTCCATTATTACCAAAACATCACTAGGTGGTACAAAGTGTTTTCTGTTTGAGAAAAGAACTCTGCAGGGTTTGTGTGTTAAACATGTGTGAATGAAACAGAACACAATAACACAGGTATGTTTATAAGGAGGAAACATGATTATAACATACACATATGTCAGATTTACAGCATATATCAGAAAATAGTGTAATATGGGACTTTAAAAGTGTAGTATAACTTTCTGAAGATGGTGTGTCTCCTGCACGATTCCATGGAAATAAAAACTAAAAATCACTTCTCAACAACAACATTCTCCATGCATATTATATACTGTATGTTTATGCCAATATAAATTACAGCCAATGGAACAACATTTTCATGGAAACAAGCGGGTGAAGCCTTTCCTCCAGGCCAAATAACAGTCAAGTTTGTGGAAATGCAAGCCCGCTCACAAGACACATGTTTGTCTAAGTTTCTAGTGCAATAAAAACAACCAAAATCGAAAAAAAAGAAACAACATGCTTTAATTTTAGTTAATTTTTTGGTAAAAATGTTACATACTTTGGCTTTAGTTGAAACTGATTCAGTCAAACTGTTAATTTGCTGTTTTATTTAGTGTATTTGAATAAACATAGCAGGACCATCAACCAACACTCACCACTTTCACACTTGGCAAGGCGGGTGAAGTGTCTTGCCCAAGGACACAGTTATAGAACTTGGTCCATGCATAAATCAAACCACTGACCGAACTGTTTGCAGTGTTGATTATGATATATCTGAATACATAACAGAATCAAAAACCTTGTTAAAAATATGCACATTCAACATTTGTGGATTTCACCCAGGCCTTTATTAGACATTATGAAAATATGCAGAATAATCATCACATTTTCAATACTAAATCTATATGGAGACAAACTGAGCACTAAGGGAATGTTCTGTAGCAGATCTGGGTACAGCTCCAGAGCCACATATAACTCTTTAGTAGGCTCTAACCATTTGGAATTAATCATTTGGAATTACAAAATAAACATATTTTACTATTTTACTTCATGCATGCACTAAAGCTGTGTTTTGAACTCAAAAACTTAAAGCAACAGCCACACCATCCACAAATACTAACAAATACAAAACAACAAAAAAGTTCACTATACTTAAAATGATTTTCACTATCATCATTTCCTTTCATCACCTTTTACTATTTATTACAATCTCAAAGCATAATTTTAAAGACATTTCTTATTATATTATTATTATGATTATTATTATAACTATTACAACAACAATAACAATAATACTTATTATTGTCTCTACTATTAATTACAATAATTACAACCATAACGTATTATTATTATTATTATTATTATTATTATTATTATTAGTAGTAGTAGTAGTAGTAGTAGTAGTAGTAGTAGTAGTAGTAGTAGTAGTAGTAGTAGTAGTAGTAGTAGTATCATTATTATCATTAGTAGCAGCAGTGTAGTAGAGGTGTTTTTAATGACATTTTTTGTAAGCCAACGTCACTTTTTGATTGATTAGTCAAAACATGAACTCTTACCAGTTTTACCAGCTCATTAAAACAATATTATCTACTGCTTTTTATAAAGAAATGCGATGAATATTATGCAGAATTGAGCCCTCCACAATATTTTCTGTTTCTCATGTGGCCCCATGGAAAAAATAATTGCCCACCACTGCTCTATTGACACCTAAATCTAACTGGAGGCACTGTTCTGTCCGAAGTTACTCAAGTTAGACTTAAATCGGAGTTTTGTTTTGAATGTACAACAACAGGTGAGCTTATTTGTACAGTTAAACAAGTCCCGCTCCCTCGCTCTTCCAGTCACAGGCTAGATATTGTTAACCAACAGTTTTTCAGTTAGACGCACTCTTTCCCTGTGGCTATTGTTTCTGAGTTCATCCAGCGTCCCCGTGTTGCTTCTATGTAAATGATCTGTGCTCTGAGAAGTGTTCTGTACAGTTTTTCTTGTTACGACAGGCCCAATCTGTATCTCTTCTCCGCTCTCTTTCGCTCTGTTCACATTTTTTGTCTCTTCTCCCTGCTCTCTCTCCCTTCATCTGTACTCTTTATTCTCATTTTCTCTCCTCTCACTTTCTCTCTCTTTCTTTGAACCCTCTATTTACTCTTCTCTCTGTATACATTTTTCTCTCTCTGCATCCCCCTCTCTGATATGCTCTTTCTCTTTATCTCACATTATCCTTCTTCCCCAAGACACACTCTCTTTTCCTCTCTCTTTCCCTTCTCTGTTCTTTTCTCTCTCTTTCTCTGTACCCTCACTCTCCACACCCTCTCTTTCATCTTCTCTCCCCCTTGTCCCCCCTCTTTCTTCCTATCACCTGTGTCTTTTTTCTTTCTTTCTCTCTCTCTATCTGTCTTTTTCTTCTGTTCAGTTTTCTCTCTGTCACTCTCTCCCTCTATCTCTCCCCTCCCTCCTTCTCTTTCTCTCCCTGCTTCCTTCTCTTTCTCTTTCCCTCCCTCTCTCTCTTTATTACCCTCTGTTTCTCTCCTTCCTTCTCCCTCTCTCTGTCCCTCTCCCCCTCTGTTTCTCTCCCTGCTTCCTTTTCTTTCTCTCTCCCTCTTCACCTCCCTCTCTCTGTTTATTACCCTCTGTTTCTCTCCTTCCTTCTACCTCTCTCTGTCCCTCTCCCCCTCTGTTTCTCTCCCTGTGTCTTCTCTTTCTCTTCCTCCTTCCTCTCCCCCTCTCTCTCCATCCCTCTCCCCCTCTGTTTCACTCCCTCTATTCCCCTCCCTTGCTCTCTTTCTCTCCCTCTGTTTCTCTCCCCTATTCTCTCTCTTTTGGTCTCCCCCTCCCTCTTTTTCTGTCTCTCTCCCCCTCCATCCCTCGCTCCCTCCGTTTCTCTCCCTCCTTCTCTCTTGCTCTCTCTTTCCCTCTCTCTCATCCTCCCTCTCTCTTCGTCCCTCTCTCCCTCTATCTCTTCACCTCCCTCTCTCTGTTTATTACCCTCTGTTTCTTTCCCTCCCTCCTTCCTTCTCTCATCTCCGTCCCTCTCCTCCTCTGTTTCTCCCCCTCCCTCCCTCCCTCCCTCCCTCTTTCTCTCCCTGCCTCCTTCTCTTTCTCTGTCTCTCTTGCTCTTTCCCGCCCTCTGTTTATCACCCTCTGTTTCTCTCCACCTTCCTTAACTTTCTCTCTCTCCCTCTATTTATCACCCTCTCTTTCTCTCCCTCCTTCCTTCTCCCTCTCCCTCCTTCTCTCTGTCCCAGGGATCTGTTAATCTCGTGTCCCTGGTTCACACTGCGCTGAAACTTGCCGTTCGCTCGTTAAACACTCCCAGTCGTTTGAGCACACAGTGTTTGAGACAACACCAGAGCTCGTGTCATACGTGCCCATTCAAGTCGGGCACATGATGAAATAACACGAACCGTTTCCACAGCGGTTTCCACAACGTGCCAAAAATGTGTGAAGGTAATTTAGGGGCAAAAATATGAGTGGTTATTTATCACTTTGTGGGAACTAAAATCTGTACACACACACTCACGTTAAAGCTGCACTGTGTCACTGTGTCACTTTTCACTTTTGCTTTTCTGCACTGAGATGTTACTCCTCATGTGTGATATGTTCCACAGTATGGCATTAAACAGCTCTAATAGACAACAGAGAATCAGAACCCAGGAGAAAGGGGCGAACCATTTCTTACCTGGCTGCTCTTTCAGAAACACTACAGAGAATTGTCAGATAACATGAAATCCTGGTCTGTTTTAAACCTACTAACACTTTAAGACAGAAACTGGTCCAACCAAAAGAACAAAACACCAAGATACAAACAAAGCAATGTGGTCTACTCCATTAAGCGCAGTGACATTGGAGAAACAAAACACCCACTTTACAAGAGAACATACCAGCACAGACGAGAGCGCAACACAGGACCTCAGTCGGCTGTACATCTCCACTGAATCCTCACGGGCCGCTCCTTTGAGAATAGTGAGGTACAGATCTTAGCCAGAGAAAATATTTGGTTTGACAGAGGAGTTAAAGACTATTTTTGTTTTGTTAAAGAGAATCGATCCTTGAACAGAAACATCATCGTCTCCCATCTACAACTCCATTCTTCTTCTTATTATTATTTATTTATTTATTTCATTCATAAAGTATAAAAAGACATTAACAGTGTCACAACATCAATTCAGTTGTGTTTTGTTTCATTCACATATTTGAATAACCCTTTAGTATTACTCTGTCTACATCTCCAAAGCTCAAAATACTCTGTTCCACCTTGTGATGTCATGCGACTGTAGCGAAGGTGAAGGAAGTTTAAAAAGACAGTGAAGTACTTCCTGTATTTAGGTGGAAAAGAGTGTTTTACATTTGAGAGAAGAACTCTAAATAGCCTCTAAATATGCATGATTTGTGTGTTTAAAATGCACGAATGAAACAAAACACAACTCCAGGTATGTTTGGGATGAGGAAGTAACATTATGGTTAGGTAAATGTTTAATTTGTGTTGAAATATTACAGCCCAGTCCTGGTTTAAAAGGCTCTTATTGGAATTCAACCTGAATACATGACCCTGTGGAGAGGTTAAGTTAAAAGGATTACAAGGTAATCCTGAAAATTCTCTGCAGTTCATAAAGTTCATTCATAAAGTACAAAAAGACATTAACAGTGTCACAACATCAAACATACAAGAAATGAGTGAAAAGGAGCAGAAAGAAGAGTCTTATGTGATCTGCTCCCTTTTCCCTTTTCAAGACAACACATCAACACCGATGGTTACTTTAAAACATTTCAAAACACTACATTTCAGTTCGGGCACAATTATTAATCAATTGCAAACAGAAATCTTATCACTATTATGCACAACAACATTGCACTCAATTTTATGTTTTTTTAAATGCTGCCATTGTACTTTGAACTCCATCCTCAGACCTAAATCAAAACAAAGAAAACAATAGGGATAGTCAGGTCAGGTCCAGAGGTGTGAAAGCACCCATTATGGGCCTGAACAAATTCAGATATATACTGTAAAAGCTGAGACCACCATCAACACTTCTATTGGTAAACACACTTACTAACAGAATCAGATGTTTGGTAGGTTTTTTCTTTTTACTACACTCTCAGTACAGATGAATAGACCTCACTAACAAACAAATAGGGTGTTAGTTTCAGAGTAGTTTCACTGTAGTTAGCTCCTCTCTTCAGGCAGATAGAAGGAAGTGTCCACCAGCGTCTGACCAGAAATGAAGAAGCAGCTTGGATGAGCTGTGAAACATTTTTCGCTTAAAGAAACGTTTGTCCACTTGATAAACAGAATTTCTCCTTTGCCATGGATTCTATGGACGGCTGAGGGATTCTGTACACATTTATTCAATTACACATGGTTTTATAGCTCAAAAATACCCTTGCATTTTGAATATGAGCATGGATGCCTCTCCACAGATCTGACTTGTAACTTCATCTAGCTGGGTCTCCATGAAGATAGAAAGGTTTAATACCACACTGTGAAACATTTCAGGCTGAGCAATAATGTCTCTAAGGAGAAAAGTATCTGACAGACTCTCCACCAGAAAAGTTACACAATGCACCTTTAATGGGTTTATGGAGACTTGCCTCACTTATGGGCACAAACATGAAGTCCCCCATGATGAAGTACAAAAAAAAAAATAAAAATGTTGATACAAGTTTGAATTATTTCTTCTTTTTACACCTTTTCTGTATTAGACATAGGGAAGGCACGTTTATTTGTATAGCACAATTCGTACACAAAGTAATTCAAAGTGCTTTACATACAGAATAAGAAATAATTTATAACCACAATACAATTGAATGAAAACACAATCATCATAAAATTAAAAAGAGAGAGACATTAAATGAGAAAGAAAAGTGCAAAATGAATATGCACTGTCATGTTTACGACTGTTTTGAGCCTAGAAATAGGATCTCTGTCCAATTGTATCTCATTTCTAACTATTTTGATGCCACACAAATAATCTTCTGTCTTTACAAATATGAGATAAAAAACTATGTAACCCTTCTAGTGGGGAATCTGTCACATGCTTGTTGCTTACCAGGAAGGTTCCACTAGCAACAAAACAAAATTACAAATTAACAAATGAAAGGTGTCATTGTTAAAAGTGCATTCTGGCTGAAAACAGACGCACCTCTCCACAGATCTGACTTATAATATGGCCACTTCTACTTCTTATCATAGTATGGATGGCTAGTGCCTGTTTCTCAAAACAATTATCTATACTGTATTTTCTTTTCTCTACTTACGTCTTCAGTTGCAGACAGTGAGTGATTAACCCCCATTGTGTTTATGATTATAATGTAACCAGTGCCCCATGGAAAATAATGGACCTGGATTATAGGTAAGAGTCTTAATATGATCTGCTCTATCCCACTAAAGAGCTCAATACATCTGTTGCTCCATTTGCCAACCAACCTGCATTATTGTAATCAGACAGAGATGTGCAGTGCCATACTGTGTAACATTTCAAGCAATGACGTCCCATGGAGAAACATGGGTGCCAGACACTCCACAAGAAATGTTACGCAGCCTTTTGCACCTACATGACTTTATAATCGACAGTAGTTAAACACTTGGTTGACTCTTGTAAACATTGTTACTTCCTCAAAAACAGACCTGGAGATGTGTTTTGTTTCATTCACATGTTTGAATAATCCTTTATTATTACTCTGTCTACATATCCAAAGTTCAAAACACTCTTTTAACAGCCCCTTTACCTGTAATTTAGTTAAAAAAAAAAAAAAAAAATCAAATTGCGACTGTAGTGAAGGTGAAGGAAGTTTAAAAACACAGTGAAGTTCTTCCTGTATTTAGGTGGAATAGTGTTTTATATTTGAGAGAAGAACTTTAAATAGCCTCTAAATATGCAGGTTTGTGTGTTAAACATGTGAGAATGAAACAGAACACAACTCCAGGTATGCTTGTAATGAGGAAATAACATTATGGTTAGGTAAATGTTTAATTTGTGTTGGAATATTACAGTCTAGTCCTGGTTTAAAAGGCTCTTATTGGAATTCAACATGAATACATGATCCTATGGAGAGGTTAAGTTAAAAGGATTACACGGTATGACCAGATGGCGTAGTTGCACGAAACGTTACTGCCACGCACTACGCTCCCAGCCATGACACAATTTGAGATTAAGGTGGACTTTATGAATCCCTTCTGAGGCAATTTCAGTCTCTGCATTTGACCCAACCTTCAATTTTGCAAGGGCAACCTGTCAGGGGACCCGCCTGAAGATCTTTAGCAATTTTTACTAACAGTTAGGGTGACCAGATGTTCCTATTTACCCGAGACAGTCCCAGTTTTGAGTCCTGTGTCACCTGTCCCAACAGATTCAAACAAAACCAGTGATTTGTCCCAGTTTTATACAAGAAATGTCCCTAGTGTCCCTATTTTTGACCAATATGATCCCTGCCAACAGCAAAGAGAGTCATAAATTGTCTAGGTTTTAGGTTATTTTTTTAGGTAAAATTACGGAGAACACAAAGAAAATATAACTATACTGACTCATGTTATCGTGAATAAGTCATGAACAGGCCAAGTGCATAACAATTTTCTTTAATTACGCTCTCTAATCACAATTTTATTATTACCAACAGCGAGCAACCCGAGGGTGTCCCAGTTTCTGATTTTGAAAATCTGGTCAGCCTATCTACAGTGTATCCTTTGGGGTGAGGGAAGAAAGAAAAACATGCAACTCAAGATCAAGGTATAGCATAAGATACCCTTTTTTTTCTCGAATATGGTGTATGTTCCACAGTATTGCATTATTCTTTTTCATATCTTCATAGATCTGACCTGTAACTAGGTCTGGTGACAATGTGACCACAGTGGGACTCTTGCAAACTTTAAACCATGTTAGATGTCATTACTTCATCAAAAACATACCTAGAGTTGTTTTGTTTCAGTCACACATTTGAATAATCCTGCTTTCTTAGTCAGTCTGCATCTCCAAAGCTCAAAATGATCTCTTCCACCTTGTGATTTCATAAAGAGGTAGTTTAAGTTCTATAGTCAAGGTGCATGAAGTTCAAAAACGCAGTGGAGCTCTTTCTCTATAATAAAAATGAAACAAAATTTGTGAGATCTCAGTCTAAATATGCAGGTTTGTGTGTTAAACATGTGTGAATGAAGCAAAACACAACTCCAGGCACATGTTTTAGATGAGGAAACATTTGACCATAAATTGAAAAACGCTGTAATATGGTCATTTAATGTTCCAGGGTATTGTATTTTATTTCTCCTTTTTCACATCTCGATCTGACCTGTAACTAGGCTCGGTGGCACGGTGACTACTGCACTTTTAATTAATCGATTCTTAAGTAATAGGGATGTAACAATAACCGCAATATCGTGATATCGTATCGTCAAAGTTTGTGGGCCATCACAATGTATCGAATTACAAGTCTCTTTGCTTAAATTAAGAAATATGGTGCAGCAATCGTTAAAAAAGACTACAAGGCTACATAGGCCATGATCCTTTGCTCCATTTCAGCATAGACTACAAGAAATAACAGTTCTAAGCACTTTAGTTTTAGTTCTTTGGATTAAGTCTTGTTAAAGCAGTTTAAGAGGAAAAAGGAGCATATTAGCCTCCACAAAATATTGCAATAAATATTGTACCGTGAGATGTATATTGTTAAAATACTGAATATTGTTACATCCCGAATCATGAGCTTTCCCACAATATCGCAAAAATATCGTAACCGTGAAGTTCATACGTATCTTGAGACTTGGATATCATTACACCCCTATTAAATAATACAAATAAGCAGCAAAGACAGCAGTTTCATTGTACAATAAACCTTTAATAAATAGTCATTAGTTTCCCATATGTACATAATAATAACCACCACTTTTGTTGCCATTTGTCGTTTCTTGGCTAATTTTAGGCACACAGAGGGGGTCCAGGCCACACACCACCACGTACTAAAAACAGGAGTGGCCAGAGCAGGTAGAGTCCTCAGAAATATAGATATCTGTCCCATTTAAACTGACACAGAACTGGCCATTGGGAGCATAAATTATATACATTTGCAAGTATAGATGGTTTTGTACATTGTTTAAGTTGCAATGGTAAAAAAGAAACAAAAATTAGCTTAAGAAATTATTTGCAAATTTGCTTGTGCCCCCCCATATAAATAATAATAATAATGATGATAATGGCATGTTTCAGGGATTGGGATTAAGAGCAAAAACATACGATATTTGGTACATTTTGCAACTCATTTGCGCCAATTGAGTTTATAATCTGCAATAATGAAATGCTTATTAAATCAATGTGGAGAATAGACATTGGAATTATTAACCGTCTAGTCACAAAGATTTTAAATGACCGTAAATTAAATTAAAAGCTATAAAAAAGTAGCCAAAGAAAGTAAGACGAGAGAGAAAATGTCACTCATAAACACACATACAAACACAGTACAAAAACAAACTGAAACGAAAAGTTTGGCACCAAAATAAATTGATTTTTTGAGTCGTTTTTCTTAGTTGGGTTGTACTTGCGGTAAATGCACTTGAGGCATTTTGGAAATTCTACATTATGACAAACCAAATGTAAAAGATCATAATATCCTGCCTCCACTTGCACCTGCACCAACTGTGTGAACACATTGAGCAATAATAAAGGTATGTCAATTCAAAACATACTTTTACAAGCTATTTGAAAGGGCAGGGAGTTGGTTGGGCAATAAGATGATTCATAAGGATAAGGTACATTGTCTTAACTGTAGTTTTGGCTACACGTTTAGTAAATATTGATAAAGATTTGGGTGTTGCTTTTTATAATATTATGCAAGTTTGAAGTGCTACTTTAGGTCACATTCAGGGCAAGTGGAGGGACTTGTAGACTTGTATTAATGTTAGGTCTCCCCCTTCTGGAGAGACTGCTGAACTGCACCAAGTGATATCAACTCTGTCTGTATAGTTTGTTGATAGGTAGATTCAAGAACAAATGATTAGTTTTAAACCATGATAGAATAGAAATAGCATTATATTTACTGTACTATGGCAGCAAGTGCAATTTTCAGGAAAAAACTGTGCGTTAAAATGAAACTGATCCGCTAGTAGCAGCGGATTAGCTCAAAATAGTGAGTTTTTCCAAATAAACTGTATTCTTTAAGCCTAAATAAACAGATATGTGGGGTATGAAACAAAAGGCATACGTTTGTAACAGCTCTCATTGGAGCAATAGCTTAAATACAGAGCCGTCAGACCTCAGTCTTCATACAGGTCATGTCAAATTAATGTTTAAGTCACTTCAAGGCAACAATTGTATCTCGAATAAAAACTTGAATCACAACAAGCCTTCGGTTTTGGACAGAAATATAATACAACCCAACTGTACTAATCTAGAGAATGGCAAGTAAACATTGAAAAACTGTCTATTAAAGTGGTCTCGTCAGCACACCTCAGACAAAGAAGTGTTGTATTTATAGAAAATGTGGTCCAGATCCAGACCTGGCCCTGAACTGGTTTCTCTCATTGGTTTTCCGTATCGCAATGAACTCGAGTTGAGATATTGTCAAATTGTTACACTCCCAATGACTAGACACAGGCGCCACAGAAGATTATGAAGAAATACACTGGGATTTAGTAACAACTGCTTTACCCCACTCACACAAACTGCTGCAGTCCCTTTTCGCACCAGTAGGGGGCATAAACGCTCCACTCTTAAATAACTATCAGAGTCCGGCTCAGTCTTTTCTTCGCGGCCCAAAACTCGCGATTTCAAGCATCATAGTCTTCACCCTGCTTCTAAACAGGCAGCCCCCCTCCTCACTAGAGTCTGTGCGCGGCCTTGTTTCTGCAGGGGTGAGGCATTGAGTAGAGCGCCCCCTGTGGTTGGGGTTATACACTACTGTCCTCGAGCAGTGGTTCTTTGCCCTCTGCGCCGCTCCCCTGAGGGCTGTGGGAGTGGCTCTGGGCTCCGTTGCTGTGCTTCTTGTAGGCGCCGGGTCTCATGCCTGGTCCAGTGTGCTCCGGGATGAACAGCGCTACCAGGAGGGAGAGCAGCACAGAGCAGGCCCCAAACAGGAACGGAGGGCCCGGGATGATGGCACTCTGCAATTACACACAGGGTATTATTTAAATAGAAGTTTCTGGATCTACTCTTTCATTGTAAAAGCATTGTGAGAATATAAACACAAGATATCGCAGTAGTAATTCAAAATAAGTAAGTAGTAATGGGGTACTTAAATACTTCATGTTCATATTAGTTTCTATAGTATGCATTAATAAGGTCATTACTGGACTCCTTTGCTTTTGTGATTCATGCAAAATCCACTCTGGCATACTGCAAAGCCTCACCTCGTCAGTGGGGTTGGCCATGTTGGGTTTGGCACCTTTCTCTGAGCCGTCGGTGTCTGTGAGCTCCACATGGAAAAGGTAAAACACAAAACCGTACAGAGCGGGACCCAAACCATTACACAGGCCTCGGATCCCCGTGATCATCCCCTGCACCACACCTGGAACAACAATGTAGTACAATGTTTTCTTCAAAATAGGCATGTGATAAAATTAGAGCCCGACCGATATGGATTTTGTTGTGGCCGATATGAAATGGATATAATGGGAGTTGGAGCTGCCGATAGCCGATATATTTGCCGATATATTTAGTGATGAAAAAATTCACTGTAAATCTTGAATTGTTTAAAAAACTTAGGTTTGGCTCTAGTGGATTCTAAATTGGGTTTATTTAGGCAACATTTATTGTTGTTCTGACTCTTTACATCATATTTACATACAGTAGATTGGCCTAATGGCATTTTTGCATCACATTCTAGCTACTAGTGATGGGTATTCCAGTTTTTTTTTTTGAAAACCGGCTCTTTTGGCTCGCCTCACTAAAGCAGCTGGCTCTTTCGGCTCCCAAGCGACTCTTGGGATTGTTTTGTTGCAAGCAGGACTAAACCAGAACTGAACCAGGACTGAAAAAGGACTAAACCAGGACTAAAATAGATTTAAACCATGTGTGAAACAGGACTAAACCAGAACTTAACCAGGTCTGAGTGTCGGGACTCGGTTTCTATCTCTCTCCTTCACTCGAGCCCAAGATTAGTCCTGGTTTATTCATTTTATGCTGAACTGCAGCCAAATATGCACTTTTATTTTTTTTATCCTATGCACACGCAGATTTCTGAAAGTTTCGTTTTCAGCCGCTGCTGCTGTCAAACTACGGGTCTACATGCGGCTTGAAGAGAAAAAGTGAGAAAAAGAGAAAACACGGCTCCCAATGAGAAACATGCTCCGGTTGTTCGCTCTAAGAGCCGCTTCGATTGCGACCGACCCATCACTACTAGCTAGTAAATCAACTACCGCTATTAGCCTTTAGCCGTGCGCACAGCGGTAATTAATTATATGCATAAATGTGGATCATTCACACGTCTATTCACAGCTCATTTACATATCAATGCAGGTTCAGTAACAAATATACGGCCAATATAGTCACTTTACAATAGACCAATAGAAAACAGCCTGTTTATGTGCAGGAGCTACAGCAGCTAATCGCTAACAAAACCTAAACTAGCTTCAAAGTCGATGTATTTCTAACACTCACCTCTCACATCACAAGTCTGCACTAATAAATGTCCTTTTAATCCAGACTCAAACCGATTGTCCGTAAAAAGAATATAATCTCAGTGTTGCGCACCGCTGCGGGTGTAAACAAACACACGCGAGTGAAGTGACGTCACTCTGGGGGTGTGTTCAGGGACAGTACAGACACACACAGACAAATTACACCGCAGATAAATACTGATGCGGAGCCACATATGAGGACATTTATCTGTCTGTAAATTGGATTAAATGAACATAATGTAGAGAGTCTAAGCTTTATAACAAGGTATAACATGCCCACGTGAAATATCGGCCCATATCAGCGAGCATATCGGCCGATAGCCGATATGTCTCCAGGTGCCCATATTGGCCGATAATATCGGCCAACCGATATATCGGTCGGGCTCTAGATAAAATGTAACACAAGGTGCACTATGTTCCACAGTATGGCATTAAACACATCTACCTCTAAATACGGGTGACACCACCAGACCAAATTAAGTAAGTTTTTATTTATATAGCGTTTTTCACAGACATATGTCACAAAGACGATTTACAGTTCATTATTCATTCACTCCATACCCGGTGGCAAGCTACTATTTCAGCCACAGCTACAATAAGCTTAAGCGAAGCTACCAATCTGCATCATCGGACCCTCCGACCACCATCAACACTCACACACACACCACTTTCATACTAGGCAATGTAGGCGAAGTGCCTTGCCCAAGGACACAATAACAGTTTGGTGACTGGCGCCCCCCCGTGGCACCTGATTTTCCCAGCGGTCTCACATCCAAGTACTGACCAGGCCCAGGTTTGCTTAGCTTCTGAGACCTGACAGGATCAGGCTTTGACAAGCCGGTATGTAAACAAATACAGGTTAGACCCTCACGTTATGTTTTCTAGGCATTTTGGAGCAATAAAGCATCTGCATAAGTTATGTTTAATGTCACTGTGGAACATTCTCAAGAATGTGGCAAAACAGTTCTGTAGAGTATCTTTAAAGTTATAACAATGGAAATGGGAAGGAAAGTTTGAAACTTTATCAAATATTAAGCATTAAATTTTATTTGAAGGGAAATCTTTTGATCATGAAATGATAAAGTGCTCCTGATTTTCATTGAAAAGCATTTTAAAAGTAGAGTAATAATAAAAAGAACATAAGTTAAAACGTTAAAAAAGAAGTTAAACTGACCCTGTTGGTCGGGGTCGGCATTGCGGGACACAATGGCGCTGATGGCCGGGAAGGTGATACTGGACATGGCTGCGACTGCTCCGGCCGCCCACATCATCCTGAAAGAAACACAACATTTTTTTTTTTTTAAGATGGGGTAAATTAATAAAGCTTTTTTGGGTAAAAAGTTAAATATAATTCTGTCGTGTTTAATGAGTAGTCAAAAATGTCATATGCCCTTTCAATATAGAACACCAGACAGAAAAAAAAATGCAAATACTGAAAATCAACCGGGAGTTGATATCGAAGACTTTGAAAAGTCAGACTATGCTGCAACATGTGAATATACTTCCCTCTAGTGGACAAACATGGTAGGTGAAGTAAAATAGAGCATTTCACTGCATTTTATTAAACCATGTGAACATTTATCCATCTATCCATGCATACAAAATGCAATACAAAATGTTTTATTTGGAAAAAGTACAGACATGTGAAATGAATAACAAAAACAGTGGTTTAAGTGTATGATGTGATGACAGTGCATGTTTGGCAAAACTAAATTCATCAGACATTTCAAACTGTTAGAAGTCAGAGTGTATTTATTGTGCATTTGTGTTGAGGTTACTGACCAGGGCTGAGAGCCGAAGCCGTACCACGCCAGCTGCAGGATTTGGAACCCAAGGCCTAAAAGAATTGTGTTTTTATTCCCTATCGAACGCATCAGGATCCCCAGCACCACGGTCTGCAAACACAATGCAATATAGAGAGCTGAGTCAACACATTATTAAGAGCTAGTGAAAAAAGATTGTGAGGGTGACATGAAATTTTTTTTTTTTATTGTCTTGTCTATTTAGCATTCTGTCAAGCAACTAAAAGCAAATACCTACAAAATAAATACTTGAATTCTATTCTTGGCTATTTCAGATCCTGAAAGGACAGAACAGAAAGAAATTGGGGAGCGAACGAAGAAATATTTAACAAATATGTGGTGAGATTGGAGATATTTAATAGTTTGGACAGTTGCCACACCCTCTTTTAGTCAGGGCATGCTTTTAGTCAACCAAGAATTTCTTAGCAGACATCACAGTTTATTAACTGTTAGTTACATTACCATTTTAATACTCTTCAAACATTTGCAGCACTTTACAATTTAATGACAACAGAAATATAAGCTTAAGTAAACAAACTGAAATAATAGAAATGAGTATCATGTTACCTGTGCCAATATGGAGAGGATCCCCACCACAGCAATAAAGGCAGCCACAGTCTCAGATGTGAACCCTATGACCTAAGGAGCACAAAATACAACACCAGTTAGGACAGGCTCAATGACATGCACATTCTTTTTAGTGTAATCTAGTTTTCGTAACAATTAGTATCTGATTTTGATGCTTTTGACAACAGTATTCCTAAATATTGGTCACTTTATGAAAAAAAAAAAGTTGATTTAACTGTTCATATTATCAATCCACCAAGCAACTTTTTGGTGGACCATAAACAGATAACAGAAGATTTCCCAACGACTTGTTTCAACAGCGATGTTATTGCTTTGACAAGAATGTTCCAAAGTATGGCATTAAACTACTCCATCTCCATGGAAACAAATAGGTGAAGCCACCAGGCATATTTACAGGTTAGCTCTCTGGAGAGGAGAGGCAATCCCACTTACAGTAACAATAATGCTTTTCAAGTTTTTTTTTTCTTGCAGTATAAACATCTATAATGAAATAAATGCAAGACCTGTTTTTAACATCATACTGTAAACATGTCAGGCAAAGAATTAACATGAAAATAAGCAGCCGAAACCTGAAACATTGTCAAATACTTAATAATAATCATAAACCATATCCCATAATTGATTACAGAAGAGCTAAGATTAAAGGACCCATATTACACCATTTCCTGATCTATGCTATAATGTTGTATCCTCAACAAAAACATAACTGGGGTTGTGTTTTGTTTGATTCACACCTGTTTAACACACAAACCCTATATATTTAGGTGTTCTCTCTAACAGGTTCCACTTTGTGATGTTATGTGATAATACATCAAGTGCACCGCTGCATTTTTAAACTTCATACACCCTCACGAGAATCATTTGGATAACCTTAGCCCTAGAATTGCTCATCTCTATTGAACTAAAAGTAAAGGTCGCTGTTAATAAGGTGGAACAGTCTTTTGATATTTAGATATGTAGACAGACTAATAATGCAAGATTACTGAAACACAACTGGGAATATGTTTCTGCAGAGATAACAACATTTTAACATGGCTTAAAGCTCACAAGAGACAATTTTGCGTACTATAGGACCTTAAACTTGACTAAAAATTACCAAAGTGATTACACTAATCTTAAGAATACAGTTTATTGGATAGTTTAGATTAGCAGAGAAATCCAATATGTTGAGTATTTAAACAAGAACAACTTTGACAAAGCGGGAGGACAGATGGGTGTGGTGATGGTAACAGTAAACGTGTTTTTGTGAACATTTACAAGCAGGGCCCCATGCCAAAAGCTGTTAGACTAGTTTCTCTGCTACTGTATATTCTCTATCAGATTTGGTACTTGCAGTTTCAAGTGTTGAGTGATTGTCTGAGTCCATTATGTATTTCTATATCACTTTTGATAACTTATCTTACGTAAACAGCTGTTTTTACATTTTTGCAAGTATGTAATTTTGCTATTGCTTTCTGAAAACCAACTGATCCGAGCTTGGAAACTAATATGTGAAAAAAATTAGTCTGCAATTTTGCGCCACTTATTTGTCCCAAAGCTAAACCACAGCTTCACTTCAGCCGTGTCTGAGTCATTAGCAAGTGGAAATATGTGAAAGCAGTCTCGCAAAGTACTGACAATTTAATGCACGAGGGAGATTAATTTGTCCATGTGCACCAACTCAACTTTCTGTAGTAAAGAAACTAAAATCATAATAATGCAATTCTGTGTGCAAATGAGGAGCAAAACTGTTCTTGCTATTGCCGAATGAGACAGACACCCAAAGAATTAACGAGTGAAAGACTGAACAAGCTCTCATCCTCAACACTGACAGTGCAAAGAAGTGGACTAAGGGAGTGTGACGTCACCCACAGCGTTTGGCTCCAGTCGAATGAAACTCATTGAGGCTACGGGTTAAAGGGGTAAATTTGAAACTTGCGGTCGAAACTCTGCTTCCTAGTGATAAGGTTGCTGAAGTTAACTCCATTTTCCACCCACTGATTTAGCATGGAGTAGGCATATCGCAATTTAGGCAATCAGAAATAAAAAGGATCATATAGAGCGGGATAATATGAACATTTTAAGACCAAAATGACAAGCGTTACAGCAGCAATCACGTGGGATATAGGGGTGATGGTTTTTCAGTGTTAAGTGAATTAGAACCAGAGTTGATGAAGCCAAAAGAGCGCCCATGCTCACTTAGCTAGTTAGTTAGCTATGTCCATTTCCAGTCTAAGGTCCTCAGAGAGAGCAAGAGAGGAAGAGGAGAAACAAGAGAGGTAGATAGAGAGGGTGAGACCAAGAGAAATTAGGAAGAGGGAGAAAAAATAAGAGAGTAAGAGAAGTAGACAGAGAAGAAGAGAGCGAAAAAGATAGGGAGGAAGAGAGAGGGAAGAAGAAAGGAGAAGAAGGACAGAGAGGAGGAGAGAGAGCAGCATTACCTGTTTGAGATAGAGGAAGAAGCTGGAGTACTGTCCAGCTTCAGGGAGGTAGGACAGAAACACTGTGATACAGATGAGCAGCACCGTCGAGTCCTGGCCCACTTTACGCAGAGACTGAAGAGACACAGGGACAGTCGAGTTTAGGAATCAAACAACTCAAATGGGTTTCAGATGATCTCATAATATTCTGTGGGTCTGTAGTGTTTACATTGACTTGGAAATAGATAAAATGACTATGCACATGTGTGGTTAAACAGTGAGAGCATGACTATGACAATGACTATTGAGAGTGATGTCATATTTCTATTTAGGTGGATAATATAGCCAAAAATGAATACTTCAATTTTTTTTAGACTATCCCAATATTCAGACCTGCACTGTAAGAAATGTGCTAAAATGTCTCCGTAATTGGCATGGATGAGGTTCAAGCAGGCACGCCAAGCAAAAAAAATACCACTATAGACCCTTGTTGTTTGGACAATTGCACGGCAAGTTTCTGTTTTTCAATCAGCTCTTCTTTTGGCAGCCTTTTAAAATACTTTCCATTTGTGACAATATACTCAAAATTCAAAGCAACAAGTGCAATACTATTTGTTTTTCAGTTCATACTGCCTACATCTAGTTCCAAATAACAGGATTGGGGACTGTCTGAACCTCTTGATGAAACTGACTGTAGAGAAGTAGTACTCAACAGTCCCAGAATGCTACTCACAGCGAAAGGGTCCGCCTGCTCCCATGAGATAGGTGCCCCCCACGAGGCAGGCCTCATCTTCTCGGGCAGTGATTCGGGGACCGCCACCAAGATGAAGCAGATGTCGAGCAGCGCGATGGCCGTGGCCAAAATCACCACCAAAGTGTCCCCATAGTTCTCCGAGAGGTATGCCCCAATAGCAGGACTAGTCACCAGGCTCCCTGCAAACGTCGCAGACACCTGAGAGGAGAAGAGGGGAGACAAGGACGAGAGGAGGAGAGAAGAGGGGAGAGGAATGGTATGTCAGTAAACTCAGGGCTGCTTCATTATGGGAAAAATAATT
This sequence comes from Boleophthalmus pectinirostris, assembly GCF_026225935.1. Taxonomy (NCBI): domain Eukaryota; kingdom Metazoa; phylum Chordata; class Actinopteri; order Gobiiformes; family Gobiidae; genus Boleophthalmus; species Boleophthalmus pectinirostris. The sequence goes on from NW_026571095.1 coordinate 23,047,771, forward strand.
AACTAAACTATTTGGTCATAACTGAAATGACTGATGTAGTGAATACTCATCATTTATAAGCGCTATTTATCATTTCATTTGATTTAAAGATGACACATTGGTATAATGTCTATAATGGGGCTGTCCTCATTTCTTTTGCAGAGTTCATTACACCACACATTTACACCAGGGGTATCAAACTTGTGGCCCGCGGGCCAAATGAGGCCCTTGAGATCATTTCTACTGGCCCACAAGATGATTTCTAATTTTTATTGATAGTGGCCCGCTGATAAAATGCATAAGAATTTGAACTACAATTTGCATACAGGCTTGTCAAAGCCTGATCTTGTCAAATCTCAGAAGCTAAGTAAGCCCGGGCCTGGGTAGTACTTGGATGGGAGACCGCTGGGAAAATCAGGTGCCACAGTGGTCCGCCAGTGGCAAAAACATCATTGTGTCCTTAGGTAAGACTTCACCCACATTGCCTAGTACAAAAGTGGAGTGTGCGTGAGAGATGGAGGTAGTCGGAGGGGCCGATGGCACCAATTGGCAGCCACGCTTCCGTCACTCTGTCCAAGGGCAGCTGTGGCTACAATAGTAGCTTACAACCAGAGTGTGGAAATGAATAATGAACTGTAAAGTGCTTTGGGGGTCTTGAAAGGCCCTATATAAATGCAATTATTAATTAATAATGTATTGTGGCCTGTAGTGCCAATTTGGCTCCCAAACACATAGCAGGACAGAGTAAGAGGGACAGACAGTGCTTCTACACGGACTTTCAAACTTACTCCAACCAAGAAACGGACACCAAACAGTGTGAGTAAAAATGCCCCCTCGTCCCGCCCTGGAAGGGGGCCTTTTTACTCTCACACACCTGAGAAACTGTCCTGAGAAAGTCGGACAGCAGATGGCGCTGTTATCCTGCCTCCTCGGGTAGGAAGACAGCACCAAAACCTGAATAAATCAGCTGACCGGACACATCACAGCATCACGTGACCACTCTGAGGAAGACCGCTAGTGAGCAGTCGAAACTGTCAGGTATGAAAACAAACTTTTGGTCTCAAAAAATAACCTAATAACAGTAAAAAAAGTGGACTGAGTACAGAAGCTTCAGAAACAGGCAGGAGTGACTGTTAAACCAGAGGAGCAGCCTCATGAGCTAAGGCTACAGTAGATGGGGAGAGAAGTAATTTCTGTTTAGCATGTACAGTACTTAATGTCTACTCAAAGGTTGATGGTTCATTGCCTAAGTGCCTTTGCAGAAGTGAAGATTGACCCTGGTGCTCTTGTTGAAAATACGTCTGAACTGAAAAACAACACATAGACACTTAACACTGCTTAAAAACCTGTAATAAATCATGAATTTTATTTTTAGAAACTACCATATTATTTTCTTAACCCAACGAGGACCTCTGTCTCGCATTACATATACACTATAAAATAGTATCCCAGTATATTATGATTATAACATATTATAATAATAATTCTGATCAGTTGTAGCCTATAAAAAAATGATATATATGTTATATAATATTCGGCCTCCGACAAACAGTGATTTTATAACTTCTGCTCTGCTCTTCTGCTCAAACTGTGTTTGAGAGCCCTGGACTAGAGAGTAACTTTCTCCTTCTAAATATTCTTACGTGGATGGGGATATATGGAAATACTAAACACACACAACCCTTTAGCATTCACCACCAATGATGTCAAAATGAAGTAGCATCAGTCACCAAAATGTAGTTATTTTAAAACCAATGATAGTGATTTGTCAGTTGCTCATCCTAATAGAATAAAAAAAAAAAAGTATAAGTAAGATGTACACTGTACATCATACAACACACATTTTCCACACACATGAGTGTAGATGATCATAAATACTGACCTAACCCTAACAGATGGAAAGTGATGTATTTTTTGTGTGTTAAATCAATATTATAAATCGTATTGTTGATAGAGATCTAGAATGTGACATAATCTAAAAATAGACTGAAAGCCTGAAAAAGGTTCACTTTTGGCTCACAACTTCTCAGAACACTAGTGAAGAAGCACACAAACATGGACAGCTCGAACACTTTCTCCTCAAAGCCCTGGTACCTCTATACATTAGAGGATGACGCCCACGTCTACAATGAGGACTTCGACCTGGATGGTCAGGAAGAAGGAGGAAGGGGCTCAGGCGTCAACCATGCTAGAGCATATCCAACTATTACCATTTATAAGCATTAATACAAATTAAAAACTATTTAAATGTGTGCTTTGGCCTTTATTTAGTACTTATACATGTTTATAGATTTTTTCCCCAGTGTTTAATTCACAAGCCACCCACATGAATGTACAAAAAAAATTATATAATACATGGTAAAAGAAAGAAAGAGTTTAAAATGGCGATGTGAATGTTCATTTCTTCCCCCTCTAAACTGTGATTTAGTGCCTCCGCTCAATTTCATTTCTCTCCGGCAACTAGGTCAGGAATCAAAATACAATAGACAGTTCACAAAAAACCCAGAAGTGCAAGTTTGAGCACCAGCCAATCAGCGAAGAGCCATGCATTCAGTGTTGCCAACGATTCCCAAGATCGAGGATTTAAAGCCAGCATAAAGAGAATGTTTGGTGAATTTCATCAAGGGGAAAGGCTTTATTGCCCTTCTTTCTACGGGATTTCGTAAACGCTTAATATACCAGTTAGCCAAATTAGCGGCGCTTTACATACGTCATGACCCAATAGCAGCGACTGCTTAAATGATAAAAAGTACCTGCCTACCGTCGAGCGAACAAATTCCAACACTGCGAGGTCAGATGATTTCTACAAAGTGAAACCGGCAGATAAATCAGGCTAATGATTTATTGCCTGTTGGAATCAAATGTAATGAGAGAGAGAGGTAGGGCTGAACAATATATCTTAAACACATTGATATTGCAAATAATCAATGATAAATACAATACAAAGTTCTCCGTATGAAAAGAAATGAGAGTTTTGAAAGTAGATGCAAAAAGGGCAGATTTTATTCACAAATTCCTTATTGCGTACTCCTTTAACCCAGTTTGGTCTTGGTATAAGTTTTAATTTTACTTAACTTATTGCGTCAAAAAATGTAAATACCGATATTGCTATGATATAGTTTGCGATACAACAAATACTTACGAAATATCTATGTCTCATATCATGCAGCCCTTATAAAATGTATCAGACTACATTTCATTCAAGTTTATTCTGTGTGAGGCTGCATGATAGTTTGGTGGTCATATATAATGCGTTATACAATATGTGGCACCCGACAAACATTGATTTTGTAACTTTGGCCCCTGCTCCAACTGAGTTTGAGAGCCCTGTTTTACACTATTTAGCCTGGTACACCAGTCATATTCGTTGAAATAAGTAGTTTTGGTATGGTGGCCTACCTGACCAGCATTAAGCTAATATTTAACATTATTATAATAAGTTAAATATTTAGAAACACAATTTAGCAGGACAGGGAGGACTCTTTTTCATGACAAATGGTGAGTTTCACGTCAACAACTATTTCCCTCAGCACAATGTCTGTGCACCTAAACAGTCAGCATGCAATGATGGCCTCTTCATATTAAATAAAACAATAATATCCTCCACAAACAACTAAATCCTAAACCAAGTCTTATTCTGCATACAAACTGCTAACCCTGAACAGATTAACAAAACATAAATCACAAACCTAGATATTTCACAAATCGTGACATTTGAAAAGTCTGACTCACCAGCCCATATGCTGTACTTCGCTCGTGCTCCTGCGTGATGTCGGCCACATAGGCGAAAATGACAGAGAAAGTGACTGCGAATACGCCAGACATGGAGATGACAGCAAAGTACCACCTAGAGGAAAAAGGACATTTAAATTTAAAGATGTACTAGGTAACTTTTTCAGATAAAGGTTTGCCAAATGCTTGTCATTCACAATGAAAGAGTTTATTGCTTTGCCTGAAATGTTTCCCAGTATGGCATTAAGCTTGTCCATCTTGCATGGAAAAGAAAATTGGTACTTGTAAAACTTGCCTCCACCACTGGTTTAGCTTGGGGCGAAACGCTGGCAATCTAACCTGCTGCTAAAGCAAGTGGGAGTGACCTTTGGGAAAATGGCTCCCAGTTTGTCTGTTATTAATGTTCATATCTGGATTGAGGGACTAAATAGAGAAATAAAAACACCAGGATCATGGGCCTGACCTGTAACTTGGCTTGTCTCCATGGAGATAGACAAGTTTAACATTGTGGTAGCAAGTAAGCAGTGAAGAGAAATCTAAACCAGAAAAGTTGTGCAAGGCAGTTTTTAAAAGTTATAACATTTATATACAATAAAGAGAAACAAATTGTGTGTTTTGATAGAAAAATGTACTGCTATTCTACACTTATCCTCCATTTTCTTGTTATGAAATTGTCTGCAGTTGGTGAGCAGTCAGTCATGTTTGTTGTGCTCTTGTGGCAGAAAACAGTCATTTGAATTGAAGCCCAAACGTTTGCTTAAGGGAGTGGACCATTTGTTTGGCTTATTGAGAAATGGCAGTCTTCATCACTGACCTCCTCCTCAGCTGTAGTATTTGAGTACAGCTTTGCATAATGTTGGTTTTAAGGCTTAACACAGGTTAGAGATGCAATGATAGTTATGCCCTGATTCATGTAACGAGATGAGTTTAAAAAAGTGACAAAAGATTTTATACATCTTTGGTATCAAATTTACAATGGCAAATATCAATAAATATAACATATCAAAAATATTTACTTATATTTCAGGTTTGTTATAAAAACAACTACAAAAAAACAACAACTTTAAATCAGATTTGTCCAAGACCAAAAAAAAAGAGAAACAATTTGAATTTTGAGAAGGCAAAACAACATACAGCTTTCTCTCGACACTTACCAGGGGCTGATCTTCATGAGTGGGATGGGTGCACAGGTGAAAAACACCGTTAGCAGCAGAAAAGACTTTCGCCCCCAAACGTCAGACAGCGCCCCGATGAGAGGAGCGCTGAGGAACGAGAGCAGGCCCTACACAAAGAGAGTTCATCACAGGTTACGTTAGGGGTTCCCAAACAAACATTCAACTGACCAGGTGTAACAGGTCACTGCAAAACCAAATAAAACCAAAACTTCAGTTTGTAAAACATTTAAAACAAAGTAAAATTGTATACGAGTATCTTATTGTGTTATTTTGAAGAGTAAATTTTAGAAAAGGATTCATCTTTTGTCATTTGTTTTTGTGATCAAGATGTTTTGGCACCCATCCAGAAGCCATTTTCAACTGATGGTACTGGCCTGAAACACTGCTAATTTATCCTACTCTGGATACCCAAGTTCAACCCCACATCAATTGAAAAATTGCTTCTGAGTGGGAGCCGAAACGTCTTGAGTCCAAATGACCATCAATAAAAGCTTCTCTATGATGAACCACTCCTGAATGAATGAAAGATTACACTGTCTCATTATCAGTTAGAAAAAAAATGATGAAATACGGTGCCAGATTTTTTTTATTATATCAACTTTTTGCCTTTGTTGGGATATAATAAATATACATCTACTGCATCAAATCAAAAGGACATGTTTGTAGAGTTTAATCAAATTCACACGCTGTCTGCATACATGGGTTTTATCAATCAGTAACCAAGATGCACTCAATCAATATAAGTACTGATTGAGTTATCAGTAATTTATGTTATTGTTTATGGTTAAATTGAACCTGATTAGCCCTATGTGCAGACATTAGCCGGTTATATATGTAAGCGTTCCACACACAGTATAGCTCTGTGTTCCTCTGAGTGTCCAGGCAGTGCAGACTGTGCCCTCACCGTGTTCAGGGTTCAGATGAAATTCAAACAATGTCAGACGCTGCGTCACTGAACATGATCAAACATGCTCAAAACCCTCAGACCTAAAATGGACTAATTACATCTGTGCTTATGTATTTAGAGCTTTGTACAGATCACATACGCAAAAAGTACTATATATAGCTCCTTTTCAACATAATAAACATTAAAGGGCGTGGCAAAGTAATTCAACATGTGTTATTTGGTTGTTTTAAAAAAACATAAAAACATACACTATGATACTACATGTCAAATAAATGGAGGTCATGTCCACCTAAAATTGTTGTATTTGGCTGTTTGTCTAAAGAAACTTTCTTATTAAAGACAATTGCAAGCAGTGTATCTCAGATGCAGAATTAAGTGCAATTAAATAAAAATTGCAATACAATTCATTAGCTTCAATTAGATGCATTTACAGTCCTGTAAAAACTACAACCTCATGTAGTCTTGCGTATAAAGTCCTGTAGTGTAGACCCTTTATTTATAGCATTAGTTTTTCTGTTTATATTAGAGCTGTCAAGACACTAAAACATACCTTGACTCCATGGATGAGCCCGTTCATCAGGAATGTGTGCCGGGGGAATGTTTGGCGTAAAACCTGGAAAAGAAACAAAAAGACAAATGAGACACAAACCAAAACAGAAACTACAGCCATCACTTTCTATCCAATGGCAGTTTAATTAGAACTGACAAAAAATTAAATATAAAATTACATTTACTACTGATCAAAATTTAAGGAAGCATCAGCCCTTGTTTAGTCTTGATTCAGTGACATTTTTCAAAACGACAATACACACACGCAAGATAAAAAGTAAACGGTACTATAGAGAAAGCACATGCATTTCTACATTGGACACTGCAAGCCGTCTCACGCTATTAGCATCAGTCTACTTGGCTTTAATTTATTCTGACAGGCCATCACCTTCAGATAAAAATAAATGTGAAAGTTAGTATTTTTATGTGAGTTGTCATGGTGACACCTAACTTGCATTTGTGAAAAATTACAATCCATTTATTTCGATAAATTTACTCTTTTTTAACTGGTAAAAATCTGATGCAAGAAAGGTAAAGTAAATAAATAAAGTAAATTAAAAAAATGTATTATTGCCATACAATGCAAAATGACCAAAAGTCCTCAAAATGACGCCTATAAATGGAACCCATGAATCAGCAGCGACTCTCAATAATGATTAAAATGGAAGACGGCAATGTTTGTTAAGGTGGTTTACTTTTTCCATCATTGTTCAGTTTGGATTTTTAAACAATTTCTTGGCCTAAAAATAAAGTAATTCAAGTCATTTTGGTCAATATACAAAACACATTTCACAATGCCCAGTACAAAGATGACAAATACCTCATTCTGCTATAGTAACATTATAATAACATGAGATTATTTTATTTTATTTTTTTAAATTATGTCAACTCCATGAACTGAAAAGCCAAGAAAGTGATGATGATGCACGGTGCAATAAACCAAAATGCTAAAATGAGCTTTCAATGTCTGTATAGATCCATAACTCCAGAGATGTGGTATCCGATGCCAAAAATCAATGCCTGGATGGTTTACATGTTGTTCAGTTCAAAGTCTACAGTGAGGAGTTCATTGACACTAGTTTCAGTTTAAATTCAACACTCTGCTTATAGAGTGAGCCCACTTTATTTCTCCGTTTTTCTGTTCTTAACCTTTTCATTCTGTTGCTCTTCTCTCTTTCTATAACTCCCCCGCCCATATCTCTTTGTCTCTCTCCTCTCTCTCATCGATGATTAGTCCAAAATGCAAATACTGCCTCAGTCCCGGGATCTTCAGGCCTAACGAAGCCCAGCTCATTAGCGCTGAGGGCTGCATAAACAATAGTGTCCTCTTCTATTGGAGGAGCAGCTGCAGAGCCATTGTACAAAAGGCTTGTCCATGTGGCTCACAGATGTCTGCTGATCTGAGCTACAGGTTAAGGTTATTCCACAAAAATATGAAAATGACTGCCACATTTACTTTCTCAAAATAATTATGCATTTGAACAAAAACAGTTGAATCATTAGCTTCATTATTGCTACAGTCTACAGAATAGAGGTGGACAATATCCCCAAAATGTTGTCATAATAATCTTGTACTTAGATCAGAACTTAAGCCAACTGCTGCTAATGAAGGTTCCCACTTGAATGTGATTGGTTAAATCCACATGTCACTCACTCATTATGACTGAGGGTGATCAATAGGAGGGCAACTTGTTGAACATTAAACAGAGAATCACTGAATAATAGAAAATATGACCAAAATAACAAATAGTCACAGCATTAACTTGTTTTTTTTGACTCAACTACAACAGAAAATAAAGAAGTACTATAGTACTATGAGGAGGGATAAACAAAGCACTGACAAGCAACATTCCATTCATAAATAACATTGCTGCAACTAATATGACCTCTTTCTCAAACTAACTTTCAGATTTGACAGAAACATATTTGTGTAGAGCCAGAACTATAAAACACTGAGGAATTGAAATCTAAATTGAAACTGATTGTGTGGGTTATTGTTTCCAATCAAATAATCTAAATATCTAAAAACAAGCTACACATTATAATGGCATTGGAAATCATACATACAATTTGAGTTGCTGTAATAATCAAATAAAAAATTATGTTACTATTCAGATAACAGAAATATCCTACTTGTATTAAGTTCAGTTCATATTTCAGTCTTCTTTGAAATGCTCAAGGAGTTGTTTACAATGTGCACTGTGAGCTGAATCCTACTTTAAACATAAATCTCCATACTTGTCAGAAGAAAATGCAATTATTTAAAATTATGCAGCCCTACCTCTCATTCTCAGAAGCATAAAAAAACTACTTATCAATTCAATTGTACAATTAATTGAACATTTTACTCAACAAATAAGGATCATGGCTGCCAACATAGTTTCAATAGAAATCAGTGGGTAAAACTAGCTTACATAGTTTGCTTGTCTTTCTATTGCACTATAGCCTGCACACACAGACCAGGCAGTGACCTCCTGATAAGCCCTTTTTAACAAAGACCCACAGCTCTCACAATGCCACCGTTTGATGCCCTTTTCATATTTCTCTCCCATTAGCGTCCGGCAATAAACATCGGCTAAACAACACAAACATTCAGACCAGAGCCCAGCACAAAGCTAGCGTCACTCAGAGCCATTTGATTAGCCATTAAATTATTCATAGACAGTAATGGAGCCATGTGGTTCCAGTCAATGGGAAATGCCACCTTCCACCTCTGCTTTTAGAGAACAAAAATGTGTAGGCCTAGACATGTAACTGACACTGTAAGTTGTATTTACATAAAACGGTACAAATGAGTGCATTTTGTAGACATAAGGCTCGCTAGATAATTTAGCACCAAAAGTTACCACACTTTTTGATTTTGATGATAAATGACTATTAAAGACACAAAACAAATTCCCAGTTTGTATAATCGCAAACCATTAATGATTTTCTAATGCTTCTAATTGGAGTTAATGTTTTGGTCGCTGGTGTACTGTTGTCCCCAGTCAACAAAACTGTCCCAACTCAAAGAATGTTGAAAAACACTTATGTTTAAAGACTTTCACATTTGCGGTTTATTTACTAATTAATAGCTTAAAATGGTTTTCCATAAACCAAGTCCACAGCCTCAAGTGTCTCCACCTGGATTTGTTTAGCAGCTTTTGATAAGTATTTTGCTTACCGTGAGCATCGGGGTGGTAAGGAGACCCCATGCAAAAAACTCCAGGAAGATGACCACCACAGCATGGTAAACACTGGGCTCACCAATCCCCTGCGGCTAAAAAGAACAAAGAGAAAGAGACAAATACGGATATATGGTTAGCATCAATGTGCATTTAATTGGGAACACATTAACAGCACAGCCTAAAACTCTCAAACATTAAAATACACCGACAATGACATAATTATTATGTTACAAATCTAGCAACAGTAAAGTAGACCACAGCCAACCTAACAAAAGGCATGTATAAAATGACTGTATCATTTGATACTCTGTCAGTCTCTTGGGTAAAAGTTGGATAAGAGGTTGAAAATAAAAAAATACATTTCTTGATACAGTTGGCACACAAGCAAAGAAATCCTATGTGACAAAAACCCCACACTAAATTGTTTATGTTGTTACCATAGAAAAGAGGAAGCTGCTACTACTCCTACTACAACTACTTAGTTCTACATCAGATTTTACCATTGAGCAGTGGGCTACAAGAGGAAGTGGTTGAATTACTAGTGGCTGAAATAAAATTAAAATGGCGATGGTGCTCACAAACAGAAATATCAAGGAAAATACAAACATACTAACTAACTAAAAACTAAAACAGAACAATTTATTTATTCATAGTTTTATTGGGATACACAATTTGCATCATTGGGCATAGCTGTCCTGATTGTTGCATAACAGTCACAGTATTTGTTGCAATCTCAAGCATTATACCCACGCTTTGCCAACAACCCAATTTGGGACAATCGCTTCTCTCTCTCTGTAAATAATACACACATTTTGAATCATACATTAGCAAAGAAGCATAAAATACGTTTATGGGACTGATTATTTGCCTGAAACATTTGAAGACATTTTAGGAAATTCGTAAAATGAACAAACATAACGTTGAAACCAACCTGCTCCCAACTCTTATTCTCCAAACTGATAAACTCTACAAACACAAAACAGCCCGAGGGAGATTCATTCACCTCAAACAGGAAACCTACACGTTACAAGGCACATTCATGGTTTAGTTTGTATCAAACTACAGTAAACACATCTTCTGTCGCCAAAACAAAGCGGTGAAACGAAGACAACAACAGCAGTGACAGTCTGGATAAATGTCTACAGATGTGACAGGGAAATAAAATCAATGTAAACACATGCTAACGTGCTATGGGCAGCTTTTTTCAAAATCGGACGGAAGCAGCAATGTCAGGTGTATGTTTTTAATTAATTCGCTGGGTTAAGGAAATAAATACTCTTGATAAACGCTAAAAACGCAGCTTCACTGACATAAGCCAGTTCACATCACCTGAGCTGACGTGTATGCGCTCACAGGCCGCTAGCATTAGCCGCGGCTAACACCAGTGCACACCCAGCTAACGGAGAAAACTGCTGTCGGATAAAAACATCCCCTAAATGAACATCGATGCTCTGCTTCATTTACCCGCGAACGGACCGATACAATCACATCTTACTGGGTTCATGGCAAAGCAAGTTAACAAAGATAAATAAATATTTAACTCACACTTCCTCCATCTTTTATAATAATTTTCTTTGCAAGAAGAATGCTGCGGTTTAGCCGCTTTTTCTTCTTCTTCTCCCCAGTCATCCTTAACTTATGTCCATTCTTGGTGTCATTGGTCCATCGTCGCACCTACTCAAATAAACAAATACTCAACACAGTCTTTATTCTTCTCATAACAGCTCGGTGCTCGGCTCCAGGCAGTTAGCATCAAGCTAAATGGTGATTTCTCATCTCAGCCACTCGCGTCAGCCCGTCTTCCTGAACGGGACGTGGATCCGCCCATCCTCCCCGATACGGCCCGCTGATTGGCTGCTCACTCATACCTAAACTCAAACTCGGCCTCTAATTGGCTGTCAGGACCTCAGCGCTCCACATACTCAGAACGAGACTCACGCGCGCTCCGCAGGCTCGAGTAACAATGAGGAAATCCTTATATGGAGCCAGTGTTTTCCACTGAACAAAATGTACCAATATTTCCACGAAACTTAACTACATTAATATTTCAATAGCTTCAGTGTGTGTGACGTAAACTAAATAATACATACTGTTATTTATATTTCAGAAAATAGCTCCCTGAAAGTAAGCTCTCAGAAAACTAAATACAATTAAATTAAACGATTGAAAACATATAAAGTATTATAAAGCGGCAAGACAAGAACAGGCTGTCTTTTTATTTTTCATTGTGTCTAGTGTCAAATTCCACAAGAACTGCATAGTCTGTCTGCTTTAAACAGTTATAGCTTATATAGGATGAAGTGTGATTTAATAACCAGGCAACAGGAAATTGAGAAAAGTGTTCAGTCACATTAAAGGCAGCAAAATGACATAATGACAACGTCATTAATTACATTAAATAATAAAGACATTTTATAGAAAATTAAAATGAAATTAAAGCCCCATAAAACAAGACATGTTAAAAAATACACATTTAATACAAAGACATTATTTCCCCACACCACAACAAATCCTATTTAGTACCAGAATTTAATTAAAGATGCACATGCTTGTTGCTTGACTGTAGTATCCCTACATACGTATTAGTAATCATAAAAGGTACTGTACATGAGTTCCTTATTCTTTTCTGGCTTATTTAAAATCACATTTAGCATTTATAAGATGCTGAGAAGTCATAGTAGTTTGCACTTCTTTATGTTTCACTCCAGAAATATCTGTGTAGGGCCTACTGTTAAATACGCATTTTATTAGCAGCGTCTCCACAAACATCCCAACAAAGTGCAAGTTTGAGTCGAGAGTTATATTATTTTTTTTTTTTGTTGTTTTTTTTTTAATGTGCATAAATCAAGTTAGGTCTTCATCTTCCTCGTCAATGTAGGGGATGTCCAGATGGTCAAAACTCCCTTGTTTTTCTATCGTTGAATATTTGTTTTTTGTTTTGGGGGAAGATTCAGCAGGTAAAAACTCAAATGGTTCATCATCTGTTTGCACTCTCAAACTCCTCACTCTCTGCGACAGGTCTGTGGGTGAGTCAGGCTTCCTGTTTGACAACCGTAAAGTCAGCTTCCCTAAAATTTGGACAAAAGCATACACAATATTACTGTGAACATTTAAAACTACAATTAATACATGATACATAAAATAATAGCATGATAAAAGCAGCCAGGAACAAACATCACATTTAAAAGCAACTTGTGTTAGTTTATAAATGATCTTAGAGTAATTTAAAAGGCATGTGGAAAACTAGTGATTTGATTGTTAGCAGACATTCTTGCCACATTTAGTCATTACTGTTATTAGTACTAGTAGAGTTATCCTTACTTATTGTTGCCTCAGGATTAAACAGTGGTCAAACTATTTTGAATTACTGGATTATTAGATTATTTGGAAAAACGGAAAAGAAAACACATCCAGTAAGCAGTGAATTAACACTTGATTGTGTGATTTTCTGAACACATTTTAGTATTGAGAAAATCACAGATCAAGAGATTTAGTAGCAAAGGCATGTACCGTACCTCACTACTGACCTTCCGATTCAAGGCTTTTCAGACGGTCCTCGAGGCTCTCTGTGCTCATCGACGAAGCTGAATCCAAATTATCATTATCAGAGTGCTCCTGCTCCAAATCGGGCAACCTGCAGGCCAAGTCCACCCTGGAAAATAACATATATTACACCTATGGCCAGTCATAACTATAGCAATATTTATTTTATTTCATTCATTCATTTATCCTTAATGCAACCAGTGAGGAGCATTAGGGGACTGCAGTTAAGCACCCAGGAACCTTCTCCCGATCTCAAGGCTGGATCTTAGAAGTTGGAATTAACTCAGATAATTCCTCATAATGTATTTTTTACTGAGCAATGGTTTGTTTATAACAGGATCTGTTCTACATAAATAAACTGAGTCTTACTTTTCTTGTTTGATCGACCTGATTCTATCGATGAGCGTCTTTTCGGTTTCATCAGATTCTATCAATTCAGGCACATCTGGTTGTGGTTTTTCAACAATCTGCAGAGACACAAGAAATCATAAAGGTTGTTCTCATTTTTAAACACTGCCCCCAGTTTGGACTAGCAGACAATGGCAGAAACATCAAGCCATGTACATTGATGTAATAATATAGAAAGTTCATTTAGCACGTGTTGTTCATTTCTCATTTATAAAAACAAAACTTGGTATTCCTACAAGTCTGAAATTGCTCAATTTTGAAAAATTTCATATTTCTACTTTTTTGCCCCACAACTGACTTTAATTGCTTGTGATTACATTTTTAATCATGCGATAAGTCTTAATGGCCACTAAATAAATGGCCAGTAACTAGTATTTCAGACAGCAGACATGTCAAATGCAAGAATATCATACAATTTTACATTTTAGTTTAGTTTAATAATGCAGTACACCAGAATTTTTCTGCCCATAATTCTTGGAAACAAGTCTATGTCTACCAGATGTTGTGCAGCAGTGTGGGGAGTGAATTTGTGCTTTGCCCCACCGTGTTTTGCCTGCGGAGATGAAGTTCTTTCACTGCCAGGGCCTCTGCATACTCCAACTCCTGAATGTTTTGCATCATCTCTTTGTATCGTCTGAACTGTTCCATGATCAGGATCTCCACACACCTGTAAGAAACACATAGATTTAACTATATTCATTTTTAATTAAAACCAACATTTTAAACCTTCTGTTTGTAATGAGAGTGGCCAACCCAGCCCTGCTGTATTTTCATATATCACCACAAGATAACATCTACATTACTACTGTCTGACAGTGTGCAAGATTTGGCCCGACACAAGAAAAGCAGCGACCAGATTTTGACACTGCCTTTACAAATGCATAAAACAATCTTTATGAAACTACAAATTATTTAAGACTGCAGTTCAAATTAAACATCCCTGTCACTGTTAGACAATAAGGATAAGTGTATACAGGGCCTTTAGAGCATTACACAGTGGCCTACATTGTTATCTTGGCTACGTCCTTCATGCCGAGCAAAGGGTCATTCGAATCTGGAGAGCGCAGGACACACGGAGCAAAGACAATGGCCAGAGAGCTAGGAGACATTTTATTGTGATCTTCCTCTTTGGCAACTCTAAAATACACAAGAAATAAAATAACAAGTTATTTATGATCTGGAAGTTTACCAAATGAAACAAACAGATGATTTTTGTTTTACTTGACAAGGTGAAAGATTAGGCGCTCCAGTGTGTTGTAATTAGAAGGAGGAAGTTCATCCACTTTTTGATAGACTGCACGGATTCGCTCAGATCTCTCTGGCAACTCTAAACAATGAATAATAAAACAGATTAATCACATGAACTATGAAAATGTCAAATACTGTCAATAAACTACATTCACAGACTTAGACTGTATATAAATGGACATAGTTAACCTGGCAGCCGCAGCGTTCCAAATAGGAAGTGAGCATGGGGATGTTTACAACTCCGATCACTTCGACTCCAATTGACTTTGCATTGAAAAAATGTCACCCCTCTCTCTGTAACTGTTGCAGTCTTAAAATGTCCATATTACCCCGGTCTACATGATTCTGGAGCTTTTATTTAGCTACTTTGTCTGTAAATAAATTCTTATTCCTGTAGAACTTGGCTCCAAATTCACTCCTCAAACTGCTAGCATCATGAGCTTCATGTAACTGGAGCTGTTGGTACGTCACAGTCCCTTCATCCACTTCTTTATACAGTACCGTAAATGTTCACAAACTAGGAATAATAAATGGTATAAACTTGAAACTGTGGAAATATAGTAAAAGCTGGAATATGCAAGTAAAGTAGAAGAATAATACAAAACTCAAAACCTCATTACATACATTGGAGAGTACAACACATGTTTATGATGTTAATTGAAGTGATATTGGATAATACATTCAAATGTATGATCATTTACTCACCGACAGCATGTAAAAAGTCATTGTACAGGGCAAAGGTCATCAGAGGGTCAGGCAGTTCTCGGAGCCAGCGTTTGACCAGGCCTGTGATGGTGTGGATCGGGTAATTGTCCAAAGAGGCAGCTTCAGGATCTGTAACACCAAAGAACAATCATGCAAATAACAAAATTATAGAGTCAGAAACAGCGTCCAGATTAATGTATAATTTTGAAGTTTTTATTGTTATTGTTATAGAAAAACAACACAGTAATGTTTAAAGCATCAACACTGCATAGTGTTGATGTAAAGCGCTAAACCACATAAACCACTTTCTAAGGAATTACTATTTACTCCTATGTCTATAGCTAAAAGGAAAGAGATTGGTGGGCAGCAGTTGCTCAATGGTCTGTAGATTTTCCCATCAACCCAAAAGATGAAGGTTCAACTCCAGCTCTAAGGCAAA
Source organism: Boleophthalmus pectinirostris (assembly GCF_026225935.1). Lineage (NCBI taxonomy): Eukaryota > Metazoa > Chordata > Actinopteri > Gobiiformes > Gobiidae > Boleophthalmus > Boleophthalmus pectinirostris. Next base: position 23,063,623 of record NW_026571095.1, read on the forward strand.
TGTGTCTACAGAACTAGTTTACTATTTCCAAGTGTGTAGAGTAAATTAATTAATTTGCTTTAATGTGTCACCAACTGCTAAATCATGTAGCTCAAATGCCAACAGAAATGATTCATTTTGAATTTGTAGCCTCATAAAACAAGACACATACACAATGTAAAACTAGTTTGTTGTATTGAGTGTATTATCGATATTTTATATATTATGTCTACAATGGTACAAGGCAGTTATGCCAGGAGATAAGCTGCCAAACAATTTATCTCAACGTATCAAGGTTTTGGTACAGATATTGTGATGTATAACTTCTTTGACTTAAATATAACATTTTTCTCACTGGTCTCGAGGATTTGGTGCAGTTCTCGGGCGCGGCAGGTTGACCCGGACTTCCTGTAGATACCCTCCGTGTAAAGGCCATTGAGCTCCACGTGCATCAGCAGAAGCTCCACCACTTTGGGCACTGGGTTTGCTTTACTGGTGAGGACGCAAACCTGCACCCCGAAATGCAGCGAGCCAGGGACGTTATCATCCTGAAAAAAACCCAAAACAAAAAAATACGTAAATTACTTGTTTGCAGTTTTATTAGTGAAATCTTTTAAAATATTATTTATAACAATATGCCGCGCACCATCCTGGAGCAGCGTGTTGAGCAATCAGTAATGATTTTGCCGAGACATTTCTTGTGGCATATTAACTTGCAGGCTGAAAGGACAAGCACATAGTATAACATACATACAAAAAATGTGATAATAAAAGTTCACATGTAAATCAGTTTTTAGTGGTATGATAAATGACAAATGTATGTATTGAAATCAAGAAATCAATCCCCAACATACACAAGACTGAAACTAGGATTGGAGGAGTACCAAACTGGAACTACCCTACTCTATAATGAGTCTCCAGAGACTGGGATATAATAGGACATGACATGTATATCGCTCTCTTATTATCTTTACAATGACATACCACTGCACATGTACGCCTTCTCCATTCCCCAAATATAGGAACCACACAAGTCACATGACTGCATTATGTTAACTTGGTATGTGCTGAAAAGGTGGTCCAAGGGGCTGTCAGGCTGCAAAAAAAAAAAAAGACAAGACAGTATTTATTACTAGTACAAATTGTTGTGTGCAGGTGAAGCAATGTAGTAGAAATGGTAGAAGTCACAAAATTTAAGATGATAAAACCAGAATAATCAAGTTGCCACCAAAGTTACACTTACACACTTCTCCTTTTTCCGTCTCTTTTTGGTTTGTTTATTTGGCTGTGAAAAGTCAAACAAATAGTTAACTTAATAACTGCATTCAATAATGATATTTAATGTGTCCATTGTGCTTCTCAAACTGTGGTACATGTACATTTATAGACAATGTAAACATGTTTTTGTACTCTTTTGGGTTAATCACAGTTTAGAACTATTTTGATTTGGTCTAATTTCAGACATGGTTAAGCACTGATTTATTAATGACATGAGCTGATTCAGATCAGTATTTGGAAAGCCAAAATATTATCTCAGGTACTTGGTGTGAAAAGGGAGTCATATTACCTTGACTGGCTCTGACTCGTTGCGTTTTATCTCCCTCACAAAGATGTCGAGCACAGACTGGAACAGATTCACCACCAGTGACACCTCAGTTTTCTGTTTGGGCCCAGCCAACGTGTTCACTTTGTTCTGGTAGCCCTTCATCAGGTCTTTGTATGCTATTTGAGGCTTCTGTTGAGTAAAGGATATTATTTTAACAAAACTGCACCATTAAGTCATAGTTATAATACAAAATTGAACCCCAGCAGGTCCAATGTCAACATCAAAGCCATAATTGTGAGTCAAACCTGTCGCATTAAAACTAGTTGCATGGTGATTTAACAAGGTTCTACTCCAAATGACCTTGCTGGGTCACTTGCTTGCTCACATCAGCAGTTACGCAATCAGGTTACATTGGAACCAGTGACCCTGTGGTTGTCAGGCGAATGCTAAAACTACTGCCTCCCTGCTGCCCCGAATTCATATGAATGCAATTGTGAGTAAAGAAAATGCTAACCTGGACAGAGAACAGGCTTTTGATGGTCTCTCTGAACTCCATCGTTGATGTGAGGAAGATGGTCTCTGTCGGTGATAGCTCTTTGACTCTCGATTTCAATTCATTCACCTGATAACAGCATTTACAAAACATATTTAGTATAAAAAGCCATAATGTATTTGTTTTATATAGCATATAATGCGATATAGTAACAGTTTGTCTATTACATTATTACAATATACAGTGTAGTGCTTTTCTACCTTCAAGGCACTCAAAGCACTTTACAACAAGGAACCACTCACCCATTAACACAAACATTCATACACCAGTGTACGCAGACACAGCAGCCAACCTGTGGGTCAGTGGATCTGACCGCTCAATCAATGATGTTTATGTTGAGAGCGGGATACAAACCGCCAACCTTCTGATCAGTGGACAAACGCTCTACCAGCTGAGCTACTGTCGCCATTGTACATTGTATTTTGAACCCACCTGATTCCCGAGGTATTCGTCGAGGTTCCTGAGTTCTTTGGGGTCTGTGATGTTTCGGTCCAGGGAGGCGTTCCACTCTAAGGCCCTGGTGGCACGGCTGATGTGGATGGTGGGGTTTCGTTGGACTCTGCCGCTCTGCTGGTTGGGCATCTGGTACGGGTGAGGTGAGAACCGCGGCAACGTAACTGAGGACAGAGCATTTGTTATATTCATTTTGATTGTATGTACAGTTTTACTGCTATTCACATTTATACTGAGTATGACATGTTCACCTTACAATAAAAAGTCTCAAAGAAATGTTAAAAATGTTATGTCTTAAAATTTTACCCCCAATGACCCACTTTTTGGGTGTTTGGGAAATGTAATTAGACTTGGACTTCACGCAAGGGGAATTATTTGAACACAGCAGATAGTAGTATTAGCCAGTCAACTGAGAGATATTGTGACCACTGCATGATTATTAGAGTTACCTCAAGGTGGCAGTACATATTAGAAAAATGCATGTGTTCTTTTCTGCTCACTCTCCTGCCACTAATGCAGTAAGCTCCTGCAAAACCACTACATTTATTGGACTATAACTACTAAGGTGAATAGATACATTACCAGATTTTTCTTGGGTAGATTCATGGCTGGGGATGTACTTTGGTGTTCGCTTCTTCAGGAATCTACTAAGAAACCAAACCCTGGAAAATTAAAAACATAAATGAAACAAAAGTGGGTCTCAGACTTTCCATACATTTCGTCTCTAAAACATAATTCTCTCGTACCTCTCAGGGGTAGTAAGAGTTTGGTTTCCTTCATCCTCAGAGTTTCTTGGTGGAAGACTGTACCTTGATCCATCAGGTTCAGCTCGGATTTTCTAGATTACATGACACAATATTTTAAATAAACCACTTGGAATAATACTATGTCAAAGAAGATAAAACACAAAATAAATCTTAGTTAGTTTCCCAAACCCTGCCAAAACACCAAAGGATGTCCGTTGCTTCCCTGCACCAAACCAGAAGACACCATTCTTCATCATGCAGCATGGCTGATAGTGCGTTTGTATAGTATTATTCAAGGTGAATTAAGTAACTTTTCTGGTAAAGTCCGCCACCTTCTTGACTCCAAATAGTTTTTTTTGCTTTGTATAGAAAGCAAGTTATGCCACCAGGCCATTCTACGAACATGTTCTGATATCCCTGTTCTTCTACCAGTTAAACAGTTTTATTTCAGTCTTCTCTCATACTAGTACTAATATAATCCAATAGCACTCCTGGAATTTTTTTTACAGTGTACACTGAACTGAACATAAATTCCAAATAGCTTTTGCAAATAAAACTCCAGAAAGTTTTTTTTTTTTTTTTTAAATCATGCAGTCCTATGTTGTATGCTAAATGTTTAATGTGTATGCAACCTTTTTTCATTTCTTTGACTTCCCTTAACATGACACCTTAACAAGAAAATGAGCTTTGGAAATCCAGTTAAACATTTCCATTTGACTTGGCAAGCAGTCGCTCATTTGCGATGGGACGAGTACATGCGACAGTGGCATGCAGAGGAGAGGTGTCCCAGTAAAGTACCTCCAGCCTGGATACAGCCCGCACATCCATGGTACTGACTGAGCTCTTCAGGTTGGACACATGGGGGCTCATGGGAGGCAGAGGAAAGGTCCAAAACTCACTTTCTCTGGAGCCGCCAAAGTTAATGACCAAACCGCTGCGGGCGTGGGCTAATCGTCGTTTACGTTTGGGTTTCGTTCGCAGTTGCACCGAGTCCTAATTATTCAGGTGAAACCCAGAACACACAGCCTCAGTCCACACTGTTTACTTACCACGGCCATGTACTCACAGTGAAACACCAATGACACACAGACACACACAGTTACACACACACATGCATAAAATACATGTTCACACACTTAATGTTGTTACCTCGCCTGCAGAGGGTGAGCTGTCAGAAGAGCTGCGTGTGGAGAGTTCATCGGCAGACATGGATTTTCCTTTGTTGCTAAAAGAAAAAAAGAATCTGAAATAAATATCTTCTTTATAACATAATAAAACATTTGTTTTTGGCATTTTAACCCAGCAACGGTACATATGATCAAAACACCACCTGGCATTATATTGCAAACTATTGCTTCTGCAAAAGAAGTACTATACTTAATACTTTGGAGATGACACTTGGACTAAGTACAGTATTTCTGTTTGCTGATGACACTTTGAAAGATTTTAATTTGTTCTGTGATCCAACATTTTAAAATGTGATACAAAATGCACAGATGACAAATATAAAGACAGTGTAGTGTGCGCATCCACCTGCCCATGGATAGCAGATGGAAAGTAGCAGTAGCTAAATCAGGTATATGTAGATCATCTTTATTTTGTAAGATGAATGGATTCTTACATGGTTAAAGACAAATAAAAATCTACAATAAACTATACTAAACTAAGACTTGGCCCTAATAAAGGCAGGCAAATGCAAAAGCTGCATTTCCTGAGACACAAGTTACTTTCCTTCAACCTTAGAGGGTATATGACAGGTCAGACTACTTGTTTCATGTAAAATGTAGATTTTTGTCTAGTTTTATAATGTTTGTGAAGTTTATAATTTTACTTTCTGATTAAAAAGAAGCAGCATACATAGAGGTAATTCCATAAGTCTTAACAAGAGTCAAAACTAAACTGCACAAGTTCAGATTTGACTATTAAAAACAAATTACAACATTTTTATGTTGTTTAAACCGGTTGCATTTTGGATGGAATTTTTTGTGTTGATGACATAGATATATTCCGTTCAGCACTACTTCCTGAGCTTTGGAAGCATCTAAACTTTTCTTCACAAACTGCCACCTTGAAAAGGACTCACTGATAATCATCTCGTCTGCGTGCCCGTCTGTGCTGCTCTGGACTGGAGTCGTCGGTGGGCTCGCCCTCACTCAACCTCTCTCTCCAGCGGTCCGCCTTCTCCTTCATGGCCTCTGAGTCTGCATGTCTCCTCTGCAGGGGGCTCTTGGAGGGGCTGTCCTTGTAAGAAGTGGAGTCAGCGGGCACGGATAGTGGGCGGTGCAAAGGAGGGGTGCTCTGTCCTGACCCAGACTGGGGCATTCGGTTTGGGCTAACCTCGATCGGAGCCTGCCTCCTCAGCTCCTTTTTGGACAGACTGAAACGCACAACTCATATTACTACAATATTAGGGTTGCTTGATTAAAGTAAAATATCTTTATACTCATTATGTGGATCATAATTGTTATAATTATTCGAATCTTTTTTGTTGTATAATATTTGCACTGTAAAGATAAAAACAAAAGAAAATGAAAAAGGTAACTCTTTCAATAAAGCTTACTAAAGCTGTTGTCTCTCCAGGTTGAAATAATATGATAATAGATTTTGATTACAATTATTGCTTCAATTTTTTTTTTTCTAACAAGATCAAAGCAAAATCGCTGTTTTGAAGGTGTGTAAAATTTAAGGTAAGGTATTTCTGCACTTTAATATCTACCCTCAACCAAAAAATTTACATAAATGTTTTAGTATCCACAAAAATATCAAATTACAAATTTTGGTCAATATCACCAACCATTAATGCCAAACAAAACGACACTAGTCTTCTCCTACTCTATCCATTATATTTGTCAAGTTACAAACCTACACAAAACTTTGTTTAGTTTAACTGTGTAAAATCCATCTGAATAAACCAATTTAAAATAAGCCAATTTAGCTCATAAATCAAAGGTACCTGGACCGCCCCCTCTGTGAATTCCTCGCTGACGTTCTCCAGGCTGACTGGATCACTGTGGCTGCTCGGTTCTGCTTTTCATAAAACTCACGCCAACATCTCTGCAACATCACAGACCTTTATGAGATCATATAGGGAGGAAATAAAGCATTTATAATCTATTACTGCTGTCATAATCAATGTTTTTGTTCCCCATTTCTCTGTGTTACTAAAGTGAGCATTACTGATACAGTGTGTTATGGGATTAAAAAACGTGTATAGTGTTATAGCAGTCTTTATCTATATGTTTAAAGCTGCACTACTGTATGTAATTTAACTATGTAACTCTGGTGGAGGGTATGCCACATGCCCAATTCCCAGTTGTGGAGCACTCAACACAAAGCAATATCATCTCCATAGACACTAGAAAAGTTATACTGTGCACCTTTAACTTAATCATTTCCGTCCCATTTCCAGCTCATCCCACTTTAACCATTATTTGCGGCAAGTACCATAATTGGTAGAGGTGTTTCAGGTAAAGTGATGGTACTTCTAGAGCCAGGTGTACCTGAATGAGCAGAGTAGCATCTCTCTTTTGGAGGAAGTGCATCCGGATTAAACAGCACCTGAACCACCTCTGGATTACCACAATGTGACGCATGACCACAGTGTTCTGTGTGTCCCGGAGAAACTGACGCTCGTTCTCCTTTAAAAACACCTGAGCAGAGAGAAAAATAGGTGAAAAAAATTACAAAATGGTAATATATTTAAAATGTAGATAGACTAATAATAAAGGGGTACTCAAACATGTGTGAATTAAACAAAACGCAACTTTTGGTATGTTTTTGACAAGATAACAGCATTATAACCTGTCTTAAAGCTCAATTTTATGACCTTTAAATCGTCCAGCTAGATACAAGAGAACATTTTTGCTTCTCATCGACTTTTATCCACCCCTAAAACAACAAACAGCATCTCTTTAATAATTCATTTACCTTTGTCTTTCCTATTTGATACGTGGACTTGTCAAGCTTCAGTTTCACCAGAAGTTGAGAGATGTGCTCTGGAGTTGGAGTGGCCCCTTTTGGAAGCAACATCCTGAATTTCTCCACAAAATCCTGTCACATAAAAGTAAACAATATATCCATTATCTCATAGCGGAGCTCACTGTCATACGGCCATATAGTGGGGTTGTGATTATGTCCTTAGGCAAGACACTTCAGCCACCTTGCTTAATATGAATGTATGTAATTGCGCAAAATCGTAAAACAACTTTGAGCATCTGGTAAAGAGCTTTAGAAGTTTAATGCATTTTTATTATCACTAATCACTACTATAACTACTATGGAAACTAGAAACTAATTTAAACCAATATCAATCAATGCTGCAAAAATATAACTTCTGACAAAACACAAGACTTCCTGAATATTATTAGCAAGACCTAGCTCAACTCGCTTAACACAATTTGCGTTGAAAATTACATTCTATTCTGCCCTATAAAGGCAGAACGCTGTAACATCATGTTTGGTCAAAAATGAGTCAATGTCATTTTGGGGGTATCTGAGAGATCCTTTATCATGTGAATAAATATTGTGAAAAATGAGCTGAGAATTGAGAAAATGGACCTTTGACTCTTATTTGTCAGTTCCTGTTTTCTGCTTTTGTATCATGTGCCAAAAATAAGGAGTCGTGGAAAGGCAAAAGGCAGTAACAGTGTTTGTTTTAATTGTGATTTAGTTCATAAATATATTTTATTTTAAAATCCACCCTTGCCGCTTTTTTTTTGCGGCCTTGGCACAGGGTCTTAGCATATTAAATAAATATAGCATTGTATTCAATTATACTTAAATTATCTTTAATGTGAAAATATTTTGTGTATTTATTCATAATGTACATAATATACTGTAAAGTAACTTGGCTGTCAAACTGTTTAACTGTGTAAGTGTTGCAGCACAATCCTGATCAGCACTAAACAGGAAATCCAAAGGTCTTATATTTCATTTAAAACAAACACTATGATGACTCGACCTTGGTGAGGTGCTTTTGTAATGGATTGAAGTCTGGGGAAATCAAACAAATAATGATAGTCAGTTTCTGCCTGCTGCAATGCATGACTCCTTATTTTTGGCACCTGACAGAAAGGCAGAGTACAGGAACTGCCAAATAAGGGCCAAAGGTCAGTTTTGAGCTCAATATTTTTCGCAAACAAATATTTCTTCATTATAGCAACTAGTTGTCAAATTTTGGGAGCCCTACCTATTATAATTTTGTCTGGATAAAACAAACTTTGAAGTCATTTTTCTCTGTTTCAATTGATTATTTTATTATTACTGAAGAACTAAAAATAGTATCAAGCGTCAGACCTTTTCCTCAGTACTGGAATAGTTTGTAATTTATCACTGCAACAAAATGATCATGTAATAGTTTCATCAATGGGAATAGTCACAGTAGTCAGCTCACCTTAAAAGTGTATTTGGCGCCGTATCCAGCCTTTTGCATCAGGACCATCTGCAGTAAACCAGTGCTATGAACCTGGCGTTTGACGAGTTCAGGGTCAAAATGCATCTCTTTCTGCATAAAGGATATACTTTTTAGACTATACAATAAAGACTATAAAAATATAAAATACCAGTAATAAAAGCCCCAATAAAGCCTTACCTTTTCATTGTTGGAGCGTAAACAGACTATAAAGAACGGTTGCGCTTTTTCGATTCTTTTTAAGAGTTGTTGAAGAGATGCCTGTAGAAACAAACGTATATGTATGTATTAGGAATGGGCGAAATATTGGTTCCTGTATCAGTATGGGTGATATCGGAGGGTTTATTTTATTTTATTTTTTTTTTACAGATATCGGTATTGAGCAGATATTGAAAATGTATGTATTTGTATTAACGGAAATAAAAGAGCAATTACCCTAAAATCATGAAATTATGTTTCCACAATCATGCCACAAAGTACTTTACATCATATATAAATACACTGTTATTTTTTTAAGTGAAAAGTTAATTTGTGAACTACTAACTATAACTTTGGATTTTTAAGTTTTTATATTGGTATTGTAAATGTTATTATTAGCAACAGCAGCAGTATCGACTGAAAAATATTTTTTTTTAAATCTGATAGACCAATCCCTATTATAACAAAGTGCAATCAAAGTCTCAGTAGCATATTTACTATCTGTTAATGTAATATGTGATATGTACCTGGAACTGAGCGCAGACAGTAGGGGGAGCGATGAGCCCGTCAGGGTGTGGTGTGGCTTTACCCGTTTTATCGTGAACAGTGACACCGACAATGTGTTGGAGTGATCGTAGATCCATCAAATTCTGTTTAAAATATCAAATACAAATTATTAAATGCAAAAAAAAAAAAAAGGAAAGCTAATTTAAATACAGAAACATACCTTGGGAATGAGCTGTTTTTGTCGCCCACTTTTACTTTTTCTGTAAAACAAATAGATTAATCAGTTCATGCTCAAAACTTATTTTAACTATACTGTGGGAAGATCAAATGAAAACTTACTTTCGTTTTTCAAAGTTTGCAAAGATGTCCTCAAAAACCTCTAGAGGGTGTTCATCTGATCGATCGAAAGAGAAATCCAAAGTCCAGCTGTTACTGTAAAACATACACATCCTCATATCCTCATGTGCAAATGAAACAATCTAAAAAATATTATATAGATAAAATGGCTGCTTTAAAAGAACTTTTACCTGGACAGGCGTGCAGAATGCCTTTTCGTTTCTTTTAATGTGGTACGAGATGGGCGTTTGGCAGCCACTGTGAGAGAAGAATTTAGACAAACAATAAAAAACAAAACCCATTTGCAGGAATATGTTGGAAAAATCAATTCTGTAGGAACCTGTCACTCACTCAAAGCATTACAGAGGATGAGAAGTGGTTGTGGAAAAATGTCAGCTGCATTTTAAAAAGCACTTGATTGCCTTTATTTTTATTTTACTTTACCAGTAATAAGCATAAAAACTACTATTGTCAGTAACAGCAGATGAATTTTTTTGTCATAATTTCAACCTGTCCTAACAGAGACAATGACCATAGTAAAAGAGCCTCTAATGTACTCAATTTAAGCAGAAAATAAACTTGGGCTGCACTCAGTTGTCATGGTTTGATCCTGGTTATGAATTGTTTTAGACTTGGTTTGGTCCTATCCTATTCCGAGTTCAGTGCAGTTAAATTTTGATGTGATGCGAGTGCAGCTTTAGTCACTTACCTCGTTCTGTTCTTTTGAGGGCCAGGTGTTTGAACACAGAGACGATTCGGATGGTGGCTCGTAGGACTCCCCACCTGAACAATGCTCGATGACTGGAGCAGACCAGGTGGTGGAGGAAAGACTTCCCACTGCTGCGGAGGAGAGACACCACTTCTGGGCGCATGTGCTCACTATTTTTCTCCACAAAATCCTGAAAATAATAATGAGGATTGGAGGTGACATTACAGTTGGACTAATGTTCTCTTTGGTCTTTGCATGGTGACGTTACTTAGGGATTATTGGCCCTTTCCAGCAATACTTACTCACTGTACGATTATATGGTCCTGGTTTAATCCTGGTCTAGCCATAGTCTAGTCCTGCCCAATCCTGGTCTAATCCTAATCTAGTTCAGTTGAAGTCGTAATCCAGTCCTTGTCCAGTCCTCGCCCAGTCCTTGTCAAGTCCTTGCCCAGTCCTTGCCCAGTCCTTGCCCAGTCCTTGCCCAGTCCTTGCCCAGTCCTTGCCAAGTCCTTGTCCAGTCCTTGCCCAGTCCTTGCCCAGTCGTAGTCCAGTCGTAGTCCAGTCGTAGCTTAGTCATAGTCCAGTCCTTGTCCAGTTGCAGTCTAGTCCTTGTCCAGTCGTGGTCTAGTCGTGGTCCAGTTGTGATCCAGTCGTGGTCCAGTCCTTGTCCAGTGCAGTCCTAGTCCAGTCCAGTCCTTAACAAGCCTTGTTTAAGTCAAGGTTTCGGCCCAGTTTTTGTTCAGGTAATTGAGATTATGTCAACAAGAATACTAAACCTGGCATTTGATTGTATTTAGTTTACATGCAGGTGCAATTTTGTTTTAGAAAACAAAGAGCTTCTGTGAATATTTTGAGCACCATTGTCAGGGTTGCACTAGAGTTTTCATTCATTACAACACGAGCGCACAAATAGGATTAATTATTTACTCAGTTCATAGAGACTTTCCCAGGAAGGCTTATCACACAAGTTACTGTAAAACTAAACAAAATTGTAAAAACAGGCTTTATTTTATAATAAATAAAATGTGTTTTGAGCCACATGACCTTTCAACACAAGGCAGGGCATTTACCCAGGCTTAGTAATCTTAAGCTTTTCACACTAAGTATACCAGGCACCACAAGGTCTACAACAGGACTACACAATTTCCACAGTAATTCTAAATAAGAAATTATTCAAAAAAGGACAAAATGTGGACGTTTGACCTACACTGCCATAGAAAACATTTTTTATAAGGCAAACCCAGTGTACCTTTATTTTGTAAGTGACACCACCGGCAAAGTGGTGAATAGTGAATGTTGAGTCTGAGTTTGTCTCAAAGAAAGGACTGTCCTGATGATGCAGCTTCATCTTTTTCAATAGACCTTCATCACTGGGGTCTGGGAGGCTGCAAAAAAATAAGTAGGTTGTAAATGGTCAGTTTAAATATGAAAGATATACTGAGGTCAGAAATAAACAATGGAATTATGAAAATCAAGGCCCATCGATTTACACTGAAAAATGAGCCCATAAAATATAATGTAATAATATTTCCAAAGGTTTCAGTAAGTTTTAAATAAGTCAGGCACTAACCTGGTTTCTGCATCCAGTAGTCCAAACAGCCCTGTTGGTTTCCCACTCATTAACTTGACACAGTCGATGTTGTCTGTGAAGTCAATGTGCTGCCACACAAGGCCCTCTGATACATAGTCCTCCTGAAAACAAAACAAAAAAGTCAACACAAATTTACAAAGATTACTGGTACTGTGAGACCATTAGATTTTCATTGTTGAATATTTTAATGTACAAATATATATAACTGTAATCAAATCCAAAGTTTGAATGTTTCATCTTTCATCATCAATTAAAAATGTATAACAAAATTATAAATAATAAATATTGATAATTTTCTTTGAGCTACTGCGTCTACGTAACATCCTTTTTGGACTGGAAATCAAAATATATGTCACAATCTGACCACAACGACAAAACCTAGATTCACACACCTGCTCCAGTGTAAAGATGCGATGGTTGATGTAATACTGTAGTTTCTCATTGGTGTAATTGATGCACAGCTGCTCAAAGCTGTTTTTTTGCAAGTCCTCAAATCCAAACATGTCCAGGACCCCAATTGATAGGCACTAAAAAAAAAAAAAAAAAAAGATTAATATGTAGGCCTAGCATTTCTCAACTCCTATTACAGATGCCAATAAAATAAAATTTTTCCCTTATTTCAACTTTGCTAATTTCAAGTTCAGGTGAGAGATGTATCAAAAAATCTAGAGTATCAGGATAGTTGTTTTGGAGATGTATATAGTATATAGTAAATGTAAATAGTAGCAACTATACTTGTTACCTCTAGATGGTGCTATTTTTACATTGAATTACTCTAAGATTTTTTTTTTAATAATCTAAGCATTCAGAAGGTAGATTTAATGTATAAATTATATTCTTTGAATTTGACAATTGAATTGTGATATGTAATGTGTCCTATCCTGCAGCTCGCGCAGTGGATTTAACTGGTGTCTCTGCAAATCTCGCCGGCCAGTTGGCTGTGGGTTCGAATCCTAGCGCCCCCCAGTGCACATGTGAAATTACCGCCTGCCTGTGACCTTGACCAGCTCGTGGGTTTAGAACTAGCGCCGTCACAGCGGAGACACCATGATCTTAAGTTAGCTTAGCCAATATCCCTGCCAACTTTTTAAAGTAATCATCAGGGAAATAAGTTTACAAAACAACACTTTTGGTCATTACTGGTTATTCGGTTCAGTGTAAACTGGTGTTTACAATCAGTCCAGAGAAGCCTTTCCTGTCTTTACAGGTCAGTTAAGTAAAGGTTGACATCTTTTACAATATAAAGGACACATGGAAATCTATGCACTACTAAGCCAAGTTGCATTTTTATATTGTTTTGTCGTTTTAAAAGTATGCGTTACTTAGCGCTAGCTTAGAAGCTAACACCGTTAGCTTCTTCTGTTGATAACTCCTGTAAAGGATTTTTATAGTGTATAGTATATAATATATAGTATATAGTATATAATATATAGCATATAATATATAGTATATACTATATAGTATAGTACATTGTCTATACTTTATACATTTGAATACATGACATTTGAGCATGTTTGGGCACAGTTTTGATGAACTACCATAATTTACTCTGTATATTGGCATTGAAAAAGCCAAAACAATATTTGTTTTTGCCCACTCCTACTTTCAAGTAAAACAAAACAATTTTTTTTCTACATAAGAGGAATATGACTTGTTAAAGTGATAAATCTTATTTCTAGACTAGAATATAAAACATACTCAAATTAATATAATAACTACTTAAATCAGCAATGACGCATAATTAATGATTATTTCTGCAGTACACAAACAAACAAACGTAGGAAGGTGCTAGACTGCCTCTGTATTGTGTCAGTGCAAATATCCAGTATTTGCATTAGCCGTTGGTGCTTACTGTTGATCATGTAAATACTGGATGTAAATGATTATGTAACTCACAGACACAGACTCCTCCATGTCACGTCTGTTGAACAGAGCGTGGTTAATGTGGAAAATGATCCAGTCGAACAGAGCGCTGTACAAAGACCTCGCCATTGAGTCCCGCATTTTATCACCCTGTAAATAAAGAACAAAAACAACAATAAATAAGTGCATTTTTGTAGAAACTACTAACCAGACTTCAAAATTAAAACAAAAAGTGTATACCTCCTGCACTGTGTATTGTGAAACGACAGTTTTATTGGTGGTGACTGTTCTCCTCCTGGTCAGAGCCTTTATGAGAACCTCCTTTTTCACCTAAAAAAGCAACAAAAAAAAAAACATATTATGTAACACTAACTACTGTGTTTACACCTGAAGCAAGATTCAACAGGTTTACAGATGATAATGAAAGACAAAGCAGAGCAGTCACATGACAACAGCTATTCTATGAGTACTATACCTTAAACAAACAGAACAGGAAATGTCTTTATCTGGAAGACCTTGGAATACTTCATTTGTTCAAACAGGTTACCACTAACAAATGTATTTTTATTTTTTCACTAGAGCTACCATAATGTACCGTACATGGTTTATTTACTGTATAAATTTTATTTGGAAAAAAGAAATTTAAAGAATAAATAAAAAACAAACACAAAATGCTGCTAACAAATAAAAATCCATATTACAGAATAAATTAAAACTTCCAACAAACTAAAAAAAAACGAAATAAATTGCACATACCTTGAGCAGATCACACAGTGTTTCCAGGGTGTCATTTGGTCCGACCTTCAAACCTTTAGAATCTCTGGAGTACGTCAGGTTTCCCAGGTGCAGGATCACCGAAAGAATGGAAAATATTCTGAAAACAACATGGATGAAATGGGATTAAAGGCATTCAATCACCTGCACCTAACATCATCACACAACAATATTTACATTAATGAGTAATGACATTTATAAACACATAGCGGATTGTTAAGTCATAAGCAATTTACCCCATTCAAGCTTTACATCTGCGGTTCATGCCTGAATGATTAAGATAAATTGAAAAGAAATCCCAATTTGAATGGTCACAGTTAGCTAATCAAAAAATGCTACAAATACATTTTTAGTTTAGCAGTTTAGTTAAATTTATATTTCAGTCTTCAGAATTGTTGGTGTTTCTGGATGTGTGTTAAAATGAACACATAATTAGGGTATTTTAAGTAAATCTTTCTATTTGTAATTCAGAAAATATGCAATAAATTCCCAAAACGTGTTACACATTAGTTACACATTATTATTTCCATTATCACTAATTACAGAGATTACTACGGATTACTGATGTCATTACATATACAGCATGGGGCAAAAATTTAAATTAAATCTTTCTCAAAATGACACTGAATTTACTGAAACTAAACAGCAGACTTAAGTATTCATATGAAAACTGTTTTGTATTTCTACAGGGTTCACAGGAGGTGCAGACCTGACTTGTCAAACCAGCTTCACAAATGAAAACATTCACCTAAAACTACAGGTTCAAGCTTAGAAATGTGCCAATTTAATAAACCAATGATTTTTGAGTTATTATTTAATTTAAATATTTTACTATTTTGAAAACTGATTGCATTATATTTTTATTGTAGTAGAATTAATACTATCAGTGCATCTAGAAAAGTGCTGGCTCTGAGCTGCATCCAGAGCAGCTGGGTTTGTCTTTCTGCATTTTTCTTCTTAACAAGTTTTGACCTGTTTCTGACACTGGTTCACTCTTCAAAAGCACTCAAAATGAGACACTTCTCTCAGTACAACCGTAAAGCTGCAAAAATCATTCATTTAACAGACTCTAAGCAACAAAAAAACGATTAAGGCATTAAGGTAATGTCATTGAGAGCAAATATATGTCATTTGAATCCACTGAATGCAATCATATTCCTATGTTACAGATGGAAATACTAACTAATAGGTCTCAACAATTTAGGACAAATATTTAATTGCAGTTAACCTGTTATTCAATGGTGCTTGAATATATCATTTATGTCTTAAAATATAGTTCTCAGTACACATTTTAAACTAGTTGTGAACTATTGACATTTGAGAGATGAATCCCATGTTTCAGAACATGCTTGCAGAAGTCTAAAACTACAGGCTTGCCAGGTTTTATACAAAGCTGATGATGATGACCATTATTTTATGTTACATTTTCTCCAAGTGTGCAATTGGAAAGTAAACTTGAACATCAAAATAATTCTCAGCTTTGTGATTTGATAAATGCAACTTGTCGCATTGCAATTTATACTCAATACCAACTATTCCCAGAAAATGTAAAAACCTTTTAGAATAGAACCAAAAGAGTTTAGATTACTGTTTTTTGGTGGACGGGAGAAAGCCGACCATCTCCATGGCCTGATGCAGCCTCCTGTACTCCTGCCCAAGACTCTCCTCATCGTCCAACTGCAGGTCTCCCTAAAATAATTACACAAACTGCTATGTTAAACTTGTGTATTGTTAATTCACAACATAGACACTGTAATCTTAATATGCCATAAAACATAGATTAAGTGAAATGTTGCCAATTTTAGGCCTTTAAATTGTTTGGACATATGAACTGGGTTGACAGAAGACAGACACCGCTCTTGATCCAAACCAGAGCACGACATGGGTCACAAATGTAGACAGTGTTTTGAAATAAGAGGAGCAGAGCCGTAAGTTTCACTGATAAAAATCAAAACAACCGCATAAGATACACAACAACAGTTCATTTACAAAAACTGATATTTTCGTTTTGAAAAAATTATCAAAACTTATTTATGTTACTATATTCTACTCTAAATCAAATCTGAGTGGATTTAATTAAGAAGGGTTTAACATTACTTGCACAAAAATTTATTTGGCCTTTGGAAAATGTCTGATGTCTAAAAAAAGATTCAAATGGAGCATATTTCAATTCTAACATCATTCAGTAGATTAGAATTGCTTTATAAACCTACAGAAATCACTGAATTTTGTTCAGGCAAACGAGTTAGAGTCACTTCTGTGGTTCAGTAAGGTCTGCATTTGTCTAATTTCATATGTTTAATAGAACACTGAATACTTTTTGTTTTTTGAGAGAAATATTTCTCTCAGGTGGTAGGGGTATATACTTACATTTTTTACAGATTTTATTAAATACAAAGCTAGGTCAATCAAAACAAATAATACTTAAAATATTTTCATACAATTCATCCTTAGATAAATTTCCTACTGGGTTATGTAAAAATCAGATTAGAGGCAAATATTTCATAATTTAAGATTCATGGACCAAAGTGTCACTAAACAATGAAGTTGGGCTACTTCTTTAAACGCAAAGTGCTCTGTTGTGGCAGCTTATGTAACACACTGTAGTCAGGTACATGTATTTTGGATTCACCTGTTTGAGGTAGTGATAATCCTGTGGATTTAAGAGATGGAACTCCTTCTGCTCGTCTTTGGAGGCTCCCATTAAAAGATAGTAGAACACATGGTAGTTCCTGAGTCAAAGGGCACAGAACGGTTCAGATATACACTACCTTTGTAAATCGTATAAATCAAAATAAAATGCTGAAATCGTCACCTTTCATTCTTCTCTCGAGACACCACCCGGCACTTTTCAAGAAGGTACTTTTCAATAACTGCCCTGTGATAGACAGAGAGCAGATATTTACAATTACAAATGTATAATATATATAATTATTAATTTAACACTGACTGTGGAGATTCAGCAGAGGTGAAAAACTTTAATGGATATAATGAAAGAGAGAAGCATACAAGCATGTTTTTTGGAAATGCTGTTCCTTTGGCTATAATGAAAACTTTTCCGAAGTATGGTTTTGACTTTTTATTTCCACTGAATCAAGCAGATGATGTACCACCTCCAGAAAGTTACATACTATACCTTTAAATAACTTAAATAGTACAATTGTTAGGCAGCCTTAGAGTATACTGTCAATTTTATTATTATTGCAAATGTTCTCTTTATGTCATGACAAAAAAAATTACCAGATTGCTCTGCCTTAAAGGTGCATTAATAACTTGTCTGGTGCAGGGTCAGTCACCTGCTTGTTCCACAGTACGGTACATGTATGAATCTCCACGGAGACTTGCAAGTCAAATTAGAGGTTCGATTTGTGGAGAAGTGACTCCACTTACAATAAGAATATGTTTAAGATATTTTGAGCAATAAATAACACCTGTAGTTGAATAAATGTAAGACTGATTAGTTAAATACCAAACTGTGGACAATTTAAACAAAGTAATAACATCTCCATGGAGACAAACTTACGCAAAATTCATGTGTTTGCATTATTTGCTCTATAAGGCTTGGGTTGGTTTGGCTAATGTGAAGTGAAGTATTAATAGTAAGTAAAAGTGAGAGTAGTGTTAAGAGCTGTAGTTGCACATTTGGTTGTCACAGTTTACGTATAAGCATATTCTATTCAGTTCTTCCTAATTTTACACCAACAGTCTTTTCAACTGACCACTGAGCACATCTTTAGAGCTGAAAAATGGCAACACTTTCTGAAGATACTGTGAAAAGAAAAAGAACTTTGTGCCAGTTTTTGTTTCAAGTGGACAGGCTAAAGATATTAACCATAAACCAGTAAAATTCTGACCTGCCCTCCATCTATAAGGATTGTAAAATGTTGAGACACACACATAAAAATCATATTTGCTATTTGAATGTGCCGTACCCTCTGATGACTCCGCTCTCCAGATAGTTTAACTGGATGAACTTTCCAAAGCGACTGGAGTTGTTATTCTCTTCAGTCTTCGCGTTTCCAAAAGCCTGTAAAAACAAGCGGGGCATAAATATGAGAGGACATAAAGCTCAAATCTGTATACATGAAAGTTATGAGAGCTGGCACCAAAAGATAAACATTTACAACAAATCACTCTTACCCAAACAGGCTGCAAAGTTACGTAATGGCGAGATGCAGCCATTTCGTGGTGCATGATTTCACAACATAAATGTCCATTATGTAAAAATTCTAACATTTCCTGAATAGTTTTATAATGGTCTGGATCAGAAGTAATATCAGACCTCATGAAAATATCCAATTACTTTGAGTTGGAAATCACATTCAATTATAAAAGTGGCTTTTTATGTTGCGGTATTAAAAAGACTTTTAAGGATTATCCAAAATAGAGTTTAATCTTTTTGTCAAGTCAACCAATGATGAGTTACTATTTATCAGTCCCAACCATTACCACAGATTTTATTGTACAGTTAAAGTACAAAAAAATTAGGTGGTCTGAGAAAACATATTTAGGATCTTTTACTGCCAAAAACATTACACATTTTAGTTTGTGTGTTGAATAAGAAGTTGTGAAAGTTTCAAGTCTGTATTTTGTCTTGTTTCAAAATTAGACCTAAAAATATGTTGCCGTATCTGTGAGTCACGTGAAACTCTCCAGTAAAACAGAAAAGTTCAGTATCTGTATTGGAAGTTGTCAGTTACAGCGTTTGTCCACTGACTCACTGTAGTTACTGCAAATTTCACAACAAGAGCCATAAAACTGTCACCAAAAAATTCAATTATGAATGTGTCTTTTTAAGTTGCAGTTTCAAATTGGTACCAAAACTTTTAATGAGTATCCAAAATCGATTTTGATATTTTTAACAAGAAAGTTGTGAATTCCATATAAGGACATGATTCAACAGGTGAATGTAGGTAAAAATTTTGCCGCCTTAGTGAGCAAAGTAAGCTGCATATTATTGTACACTGAATGTAAAATAAACAGTTCAGGAAAGGTCACTTTGGAGTTTACATTGTGTATTTAAGGACAAAACTATAAAAAATAACATCATTATGGTAAAAACATGTGCACTGTTTATATTTTCTGGCACATTCTTGACTCCATAGAAATGTTCCTGCTTTGCCTGGAATGCTCCAGAGCATGGCGTTAAACTTATCAACCTTTGATTTATTTACATTTGTTATATCGCTGAAATACATTTGCCTTGATGGTAGCGATGTCACAATACTAAAATTTCAAACTCAGTGTCGATACTAAGAAATAGACCATACTCCATACTCAATACCGATTCTGATACCACTGATACCAATGATAATTAAAATCACTCTTTATTTGTATAATAGGGTGTCATTTTCAATATAAAATTCTTGTACTTTCTTTCATATTATCATATGGTTTTATGTAATCCCTCAATCATCCAGGCAGGTTCCATGGTGGGTGATTTATTCAGGAGAGGTTCATTTCAGTCCTGTGAATGTGTCTTTTTTCGATACCGCTCCAGTGAGTGTCTAGTTTTATTACTAGTTTCAGTGTCAGCATCTGATTTTCGATGTTTGATAACTCTACTTGGTGCCGTCACCTACTTGTCTCCAGGGAGATAAATTAATGTAATGCCTTAATGTGAAACCTTTCATGCAAACACCCTATTCTAAAACATGTTCAACTGATCCAATTAGAAATCTCAGTAAAATACAGAAATGCTTTTTTCCCCCCCAAGATAATTGCAAACTGACACTACTTTGATCACAAAAAATGATTCCCTAACAGTTACATCTTTTTTTATTTATTCAGTGTTTGTAATATTACTATCTCAGAAGATAATGAGGCCATAAATTTATATAATTATTTCCATAGTTTCAATCTGAGATGTCTGAATCTGTGTCTTCATTCCTCTGTATATGAGTGTGTGTGTGTGTGCGTGCGTGCGTGTGTGTGTGTGTGTGCGTGTGAAGGGTCAAGTCTTAACAGGTCTGAACCTCAACATTTACTTCAAATATCCACACAAAAATGAAAATGAAAGAATTTCATAGTACATCTGAGAATCTTTGTCACGTAATCTTTACACAAACATGTACCACAAAGACAGAAAGATGAAAAAAAGAATAGAAAGTATGCAGTGGAGAATGATGAACAGTTTTTTGGCATTGGCTTAAAGCAACACATGTTCTTCTATAAAATGCATCTTGAAAAAAATGTGAGGCTCCTCTACTGAAATTTTCAAATATAGAATTTTTGAAAAACTAAGTATAAAAGTAAATTGAGTGACAAAATTTAGGAATGTCAAAATTATATGGCCAATCAATGATCTTGATTCTTCAGGTCATATTGTTATAGTACAGGGGTCGGCAACCCAAAATGCTCAAAGAGCCATATTGGCCCAAAAAAACAAAAACCATACCTGCCTTAAAAGCCTTATATAAGCCTAATATGAAGGCAACATAGGCTGTCAGTATATTAGCTATATGAGTCTACTATTAAAATGACTAAGTAGGCTACAAATACAAAATGAGCATTCATGATTACACAAACCACTTTTGCGACCCTCTCATACTCGGTGCGCTGTCTGTAGCCACTGAAATCAGGTGGTTAGTGTTTATTCCTTTGTCGTTTAGGCCCCATTTACACGTACACGGGTATTTTTACATTTCCCTGAGTTTGTAGACCTACACATCGTTTACACGTTAATTCGCCTCTGAAAACGTATCTTTCTAAAATCTCTGGCTAGAGCGGAGATTTTGGAAAACTCCGGTTTCACGTTTGAGTGTAAACTGAGATAAATGGAGTTTTAGGAGCTGACGCGCGAGAAAGTGCGACCGACGTTTACCTGTTGCTTTGACGATGATGATGGAAGTATTCAGAGCAGCAGTCGCATTTCTTCTGATCGTGTATAGGAGCACTCATAAAATAAACCCGGAGCAGAAGCTCTGAAGTCAGGCAGCAGCGCTAAACACATGAGAGCAGTCAGCGCGCAGCTCCTCAAGAGGGGGCTGTGGAACCAGTGTTGATTGTCTGGAGGCTTCATCCTCCATGTCCTGGTTCCAGATGGGGGCGAGCAAGACCAGCACGCAAAGGACTGGGTCCGAGTGCTTCAGTGCCGTCATCTGTGCGCTGGTTCCATGCGGGAAAAGCGAGAATGCGTTGTGGACCACAGGTCCGGGCTGCTCCGGTCCTCCATGATCGACCGCGGCTGGTTCCGAGGTGGTGCAAAGCGTCTGGACAGAAGCGTGAATCCAGTTTGGTTCATTATATGTTGTTCTGAGTGGTCCATCTGCACACGTGTTTTTTTGTTTTTTGTTTTTTTTGGGGGGGAAAGCGCTTCTCAGGTGGAGGCTCCCGACACCACCCCCGCTTCAGCTCATCTACTTATTCTGCTGAAACATTTTTCATATGTTTGCATTTACACACAACTGATGGATCAGATCCATGAGCAGAGATGAACGAGGGTTTTACCCCTAAAAAAAACATATTAAAACAACAACCAAAAAAAAAAAATTTCTTTTCCATTTTCACTCATTTTTGAAAAAGCTCCAGGGAGCCACTAGGGGAGTGCTAAAGAGCCGCATGCGGCTCCGGAGCTGCGGGTTGCTGACCCCTGTTATAGTATGATTTGGCTGTTTATGTTACTTTAATGTTTAATAGTAGGGCTGGGTATCAATACATACCTTGATACATAGGCCACGATACGATACATATCTCGATACAGTGACCTTTTGATACAATATGATATATTTCAAATCGATTCAATACGGTTCAGTAAAAAATAAAGGCTAAATGATGGCTGTGATACTAAAAGTTTTTGTTAAACCACTTGTGCAAAGTGAATATGAAACACCAACATTTTAATCCTCAAAACAGTGAAACAAGCAACAAAACTGTAGCTCTGTAACAAAATAATTTAGTAAAATATATAAAAAAATATTCTTGGCGATATATCGATACAGCAGTCCCCGATATCGACACGATATATCGATATTTCAATATTTTTGCACACCTCTAGACGATAGAGCATATTAGCGATATAAAGTTATTTTCTGATCTCTGTTATAATGTTGTTTCCTCATCACAAACATACCTGGAGTTGTGTTTTGTTTCATGTTTAACACTCAAACCCTTCATATTTAGGCTGAGTTCTTCTCTGAAAAAGAAAATACTCTGTTCCACCTTGTGACGTAATGGTGTAACACAGGAGTGCCCACTGTGTTTTTAAACTTCATACACGTTCTCAAAATCATTCAGATGATTTGAGGCCGGGAACTGCTAATATATACTCAATTATACTATACGTATAAGGTAGCGGTTAACTACCCCTACATGACATAACAAGGTGGAACAGATGGAACAGAGTGTTTTGAGATTCAGAAATGTAGGCAGATTAATAACAGAGAATTACTGAAACATGTGTGAATAAAACAAAACGCAACTCCACAAATGTTTTTGATGAGGTAACAGCACTCTAAAATAGGTTAAAGCTCACAAGAGACAATTTTGCGTAATAGAGGCCCTTTAATCTATCGGTCATTTGGAAGACATTAGGCTGCTGAAGAATGCCAATGGTGTAGCTTGCAAACAATGTGGGAAGCATTTACAAAACTGTTCAAATTCTTGTGGGCTTAATCTCATGTCTCACTCTGAGAAAATCTGGTGTTCAAGCTTCAAAATACATCACAATAGTCATGTGGACCACTTCTGTTTTTCATTATGAGATGACATCCTTTTTCGTTTCAAAGCAGCAGACGTTCACATGACACTGGATGATACACCAGATTAAAGAAGTTATGGTTTCACTCAAATTACCACAGATACAAAAGGTACATCAGCTCCATTCAGGTTTGAGGCATCGTCGTCTGCACTTTAAGATTCTTGGAACAATCAAAAACTTCATGAGATAATGTGTGCTGCTGCCAAGTATCAGCTGTTTGGACATGTTTATAGTAAATGAAGAAAATATTCCCCTAAATTATGAAATGAACCAAAGATATTTTGGTACTTAGCGTAGCTGTGGTTCTAGGGCTGCACAATAAATTGTTATCGAATCAAAATTTGAGTGTGTAAAGAACAAATGATCCTGTCTTTACTGAAACATCTTGTTGTACCTGTAGTTTACAACTCTATATACATGTTCTTAAATGCATAGGAGTCTCGTTTATCAGTTCATATTTCAGTCTCTCAAACATGAATGCTCCTGGAGTTGTATACAATGTGCACTCTTAAACATGAATCGCAACTTAAATCACGATCGTAATACCAGTGAGAAAAATAGCAATTATATTTATCATGCAAAATCATGGAACATTTTTCATTTGTGACCACCATAATAACAACGGTTGGCAATGGCGGCCCCTAACTTCTACCTGCAAAATGATACAATAGCCTTTTGATTAATGTTTGTTTTTATTTTTAGGACATACAGGCTCAGATAAATTTGAATAGGAATAAATAAGAATCTACACCTGTCACTATAATAATAAAAAGTGAATGTAGTGAGACCAAATGTCGGGCCTTGTTTATGTCATTTTAATGATTTCCCCAAAGTAGCACACATTTTTTCAGCCTGTAATATCAATATAATCCTCATTTGCTTGCAGAAGTTTACTATGAAACTGTATTTAAAATAATGTTTTCTTGTTGCCCATGTCCTATAGCATCTGCAACTGTTGATTTGAGAAGCAATATTGATTATTTCCTTACCTGCTGCCATGAACATAATCAACTCATGTCAGATGTCATGTCATGCAGCAGGGGATAAAAACAGGGTGCTCATCCTTCCCAAATTAGAATACTTGCTTATACTCAACATGAACAAATGTGTTGAGATATACTGTAATGTTCATGTGCAGTTAAAACAATATATGAAGATTTTCCTTTTTAAAATATGTATATAGATGAACTAATTTAGTTTCATAAAGGGTACAATTCAGGGTGACCTTCCAGCTTGGGAACTTTCCAGCTGATTTCTGTATTTGAAGAGCATCAAGCCTTGTTTAAGACTATTGCATAAATATCATCTGGACACCCTCATGGGAGCCCGACCTCCCAGAACCACCATAGCTCACAACCACTGACTTATAGGACCAATTCTGCACAGTATTAAAGTGTCAGTAATGGTATATCTCTATAATATGTATTGCAATATAAACTATTCATGTATTTCCAGTTCAGTAAATTAAATGATTCAAGATCTGATTTGAACATTTAGGACAATATTATCAATAGAATATAGAATATATTTTGGGTTTGTTACATGCCCTCCTTGTTCTTGCAATTAAAAAGAACCCATATTTATCTTATACAGTTATTAGATTTTTTTTTCTTTATGTTTTATTTTCAGACTTTCAGGCTTCTATCAGATTTGTAAAACTTTAAAATCAGAATATTATGTCTGCTATGTGAAAGACTAACCATCTTTCCAACAATGCTGGGCGTCCTTTATAGACAGATTTATTGACAGGTGAGTTCATTTTCCATTCACTCTGCAGTCACTAAAATACTGTAAAGTGGATTAAAGTGGTGTTTCCCTGAGCTGAGACCTGACCCAGCCTGTTCTGACACGCGCGCTCTGACTACGCCCAGTACATACCAACCCCGCTTCATCGTGCTGCTCCATCAGACCTACACCAGAGACCCACAAACATCACAGCAAAGGTGCTCCCTGTGGGGGGTAATTAACACTTCCACATCCTACACAGAGGCTGGGCAGGTCTCAGAGGTGTGGCTAATGTAATAATTATTGAGACATAACCAATACAGCTACAACATGCGAAATCTATATGAAAATGCGGAGGACAAACTTCCAATAAAAGACAATAAATGTGCACCTTAACCTTACACACTACACAAAATATATCACACAAGAACTGTCTAATCTAAAAACGCAATATGCTTCTGGTTCATGATATTAAAAGTGATATACATGCAGTTTATAGGAAATAAGTTCATTAATTGCAAGGCAGGAATGACACTGATGAGTCTAGAAACGCACATCCCTACTAAACATTACGTGACCTTAACACTTAAATTAAAACTTGTTATTTCAGTAGATGATAAAAACAAATACATATTCTTGTTTGAGTGTTGAAACTGCCCCAAGTGCCCTCCCTGTTGCTCCATTCACAGAGCAAATCCTTCTGCCTCTCTTTCTTTTCTTTCTCTCTTTGACAGTGCAAAACAAAATGGATCGGTTACCAGTAAAAAAAACACATTCTTTTCCAGAGAAAAACTTGCTTGACTAGTTTGTAAGGGTGAAGAGTCCCGGGACGTGGGTGTACGGTTGGAGACAAAGTGGGTCAGTAACCTTTGAGAAAAAGATATTTTAGTATTGATCAACCACAAGACGTAACAAATCAATGAAGTACAATCTGAACTTTGGTTTGGCAAATACTAGATTTAAATTTGTGATTTATAGTAAAAAAATGGAAATGGTTGTAATGATAAGAGCATTAGTAACAACAACGGAAAGTATATAAAAATATATAAATACAACGATACGTAATAGATACTAATTCATGCAAGTTAAGATGTCATTTTGAATAACAGGACAGTTAGACATTTCAATTCTCAATTTCTAAAACTATTATTTTGTCTTTATGTTTTTGTGTAATAATTGTATCGAAACAGCAATCATGTGTTGAACCTTTTCATCGAAATCAAATTTGGTATCATAACAATATGATCATGAAGAGAAGTAGTGTCAAATTATATAACGGTTGTAGTAGTAAGAGTGGTAGTTATAAATAGTAGTAGCAGCCGATAAAGTGGTGGTAGCAGGAACAAGATGTTACTGTTATGTCACTGTTACTCAAGTATAGTAGACACTAGGGATGTAATGATATCCAGATCTCACGGTACGATATTTTCACGATATACATCTCACTGAAAGATATTTATTGCGATATTATGAATAGGCTAACATAATTGTTAATATGCTACTTTTTCCTCTTAAAATGCCTTGACAAGACATAAATCAAAGAACTAAGATTTAAAAGTGCTCAGAATTGCTGTTTCTTCATGTAGTTTGCACCAAAATGGAGCAAAGGATCATAACCATAACACCATAATATCATAACCATAACCATAACCATAACCATAACCATAATCATAACCAACCACAGACACAAAAGAAAAGTCACAAAAAATACTTCGGCTTAAATACCTTATAGTTGTTCTTTCCCACAACCCTTTCCTTGATGTGAAACTAACTGCTCACCTCAGCTTCCTCCATCTCAAACAATTACTTGACCAAAACGTGTTCACTGAATATTTAAGTCTTTGTGAATAAAGTGATATGAAAGCACCACAGTACCACAGAATAGTGACTATCCCATTTACTGTCCTACACCTACAAGTTGTCTCAATATTTTAACACCTGAAACAACACAGAAAGTTCTGAAATTTCAAGAGATGCTTGACAAACCAGAAATAACATGAGGTGCCCCCAGCCATTTTGGTCAGTAAGAGGGTTTAGATAGAAATGTGCGCTTCTTC
Source organism: Boleophthalmus pectinirostris (assembly GCF_026225935.1). Taxonomy (NCBI): domain Eukaryota; kingdom Metazoa; phylum Chordata; class Actinopteri; order Gobiiformes; family Gobiidae; genus Boleophthalmus; species Boleophthalmus pectinirostris. The sequence continues at coordinate 23,090,768 of NW_026571095.1, forward strand.
CTACTACCTGCGTGTCTCCAGATGTGTCATTGTTTTTGAAATTCGATAGTACAGCAGCATTAAAGTAAAGATATTCAATTACAGGCACTTTACTTTGAAATAAATACACTGACAAACAACAGCATTTATACAGATATAACTTGTAACCTGTTTTCTGCATGTAGTGCACATTTATGTAGTGTTGATTTAACATACTGTTATTTGACCTTCTTTCTTATCACTTCAAATGCTTGTAATACTTTACTGACAACAACTGAAACAGAAATTTAGTTACTTATTTACAGCCAATGCAACAATCACCAAGACTGAAACGGTCTCTCAATAATGACCACTGATTCATTCAGTTGAGTCAGTTATTTTCAGTGAGGCAACTTTATGATAAAATTGATGTCAAAACTGAAGGAAGTAGTGTTTTTTTAGCCTATTAAAAGAAACTATTACGCAATCTGTAATGCTCCGTGTGGCGTCAGACAGATGCAAGATAAGCTTCTGGTTATGGGGAATAAAAACAAATATAGAGTATATTTGATTTTGTTACTACCGCTTTCCTGGTTCAGTCCTGGTTCAGTCCTAGTTTAGCCGTGGTTTAGCTGTAGTTTAGTCCTTGCTCAGCTCACTTCAAGCCACATTTTGTTACATGATTACTTGGGCTTGGAACTGGCACAAATCAAGTCCAGTACACCACTGTGAATAAGAAATTATCCTTTAAAACACAAAAGGAGGCTCATAGATTACATAAGTTTCCTGACACTGACCAAATGATGATTATGCAACAGAGTGAAAGCTAAAAAATGTGAGAAGTGCTCTGGAAATGCTGCAGATGAAATGCTCTCTAGGGTCAAAAACAATTTAACATAGAGATGAATGATATTGACAGAAATGAATATTTGTTGAATGATACTCCGACTTAAATTTTAGTGCATCAGGAATGTCCTAAATTGTGCCTGTAAATGTCTTGGTTGAGATTCAAGTCTAGCACTAAAAGTGAATGAAGCAGAAAATGAACCACAGAATAGCAGAAATAACTTTGATCCTTGTTTGGGAGATTACACTAGAGATTTTGATTTCTTTTTGAAGTAATTTTTTTATCTTTTTAATACCCAGTTATGAATTTATATAATTTATGTTTTTATACATCTCCCACCTCTAAATATAAACCCTTAAATGATGCAACACTGCTGATGATTACAGACGGTGCACAGTTCTATGTAACACCACCCACAAAGTTTCTGAAATACCTCTAAGATTATTCTGACAGATAAACCACAAGCCACGGTAAAGTACAACTATGTCAGTATCATAACCATTTGAACCATGCGCCAAACGTCATATAAAACCTTTAAGCACCACTTTAAAGAATGACAGTGACGTAAGCAGGTAACACAAATAACAGGTCAACATCACCCACAGCAAGAGTGCATATTTTCCAGATATTTAATTAGCAAATAGAAACACCTATGATTGAATAAATGGACAGTAAATGAGGCCATACTGGGGTACATTCCAGGCAAACAACAACATCTCCATGGTGATTGAGTTGATAGCACTATCATTGTTAGAGCTGCACCATAGCTAAGGCTTTGGGTTGTGATCACAATTCTCTATATCCTGATTTAAGTGTTTACTGTTCTGTCAAATAATATAAATGGGTGCGATTAGTGAACAGCAATATTAAGGTCATAAAGTAAAATGTTCTTTAACATTCATAAAATATTGTTGGAATTGCAGTGTACTTATGACCTCTAGAAACATCTGCTAAAATGCATTCTTGTATTAGTTTAGCAAATTTTTTTTTCAGTACCTCAAGTGTTTCACTTTATGGAAACCATCTGACCTCGCAGCATTAGGATTTGTTCGCTCGATGGCGGGTACTTTTTTTTTAATTTAACCAATCGCTGCTATTTAGTTGTGACATATGTAATGTGCAGCTAACAGGGCTAACTGGTATATTAAGCCTTTCCCAAATCCCATAGGAAGAAGGGCAATAACATCTTTCCCTTTGATAAAATTCACCAAACATTCTCTATGTTCCGGCTTTAAATCCTCAATCTCAGGTATTGTTGCCAACCCAGAATGTATGGCTTTGTCTACATCCATCTCAACCGCTTTGTTTACTGTTGTGCCACAAAAAGGGACCCAGTCATGGCTTCACAGCTCTTTGCTGACTGGCCGGTGCGCGATCTACAACTTCCGGGGTTCTTGCAAACTGTCTAGTGTATTCTGATTCCTGACCTAGTCGCTAGAGAGAAATGAAACTGAACGGAGGCACTAGGTGGCGCCAGCCTGACTAAGTGTTAATGCTCCCAGCCATTAGAAATGTGCACTGACACCTAATAGGGTTGTCAAACCTATCAAAAATCTGATACTACATCACTACTACGTAAACTAGTACTAAGACTAGATACTCATTTGAGCATGTATTGATACTAGGGATGGGCATTCGGTGAAATTTTCTTAATCGATCGTTGGAAGAATTAACGATCGATTATCGATTAATCATTAACGTTTTTATATTAAAATGATCATCATTATTATTACTACTATCTGCACTACTAATCTGCATAAATAAATTCAACTTTACGACATATAAACCGTAACGACTCTAGAGCCACATCAATCCATTTGACATTATAATGTGTTTAATTCAGTTTTGCGCAACTCTTACAGAAACGAAACTTAAAACCGCATCGCTAATTTGCATAAACTCAGCAAAGATAAAAATACAGCTCTTGTGTCGATTTCTGTTGGATAAAAAGATACGACTCAGTGGAATACAGGTTAGTGTGACCATATTTGTGTTTGTCAAAACAGGACACCGTACGGGAGGTGGGAGGTGGATCCTCGTCATCAACATTGCGCGACTCTCACCTGGCAAAACTTCTTCCCACTGGACACCGAAACATATGTACCTGCTTTGTACACTGTGCACATGGCCTCACACTTGTCCTGAACGGAAAGCGTGGACTTTCTTGTACAAGTCATCGTTGCACATCGTTCGCATTTGCACTTCAGTACAGGACTGTTTGTGTCTCGCTCCTTCTGAGTGCAGACAGCTACATGTACAGACCCCTGTTTGGTCACGCAACACACAGCAACCTACATTCAGTTTGTCGAGTAAAATGAATGTAATCGATGAAATTCTTAATGATTAATTATCGATTAATCGACTAATCGTGCCCATCCCTAATTGATACTAAAAAGTCTCATTCACTGGACAGAAATGAACCTTTCCTGAATGAACAAGACCACACAGACCATATGTCCATGGACCACCATGGAACCCAAACCCTAACCTTATGGTAATATGAAAGAAAGTACTATGATTTAATGTTGAAAATCCCATTCTATTGTCTCAAGTAAGAATGCTTTTACCATCATTGTGATATCCGAATCAGTGTTGAGTATCGCGTCTATTCCTTGGTATCAAAGTAGAGTTTAACACCACTATATTGCAAATCAAAACAATTTTAACATATAGCAAAATAAAATGACCTTGCCATTGAATCTTACCTCCAACACTGGTGCTGCTCCCAGTATGATCCTCTCCAGTCCACTTGAGTACGTCTGCTGGCTCAGAGCTGTCAGACAATGCACCACATAACTACAACTCTCTGTCTTCCCCGATCCGCTCTCTCCAGAAACCATAATACACTGGTTCGTTTGGCTACTTAGCATATTCCTATAGGCAGCCGCAGCTATGGCGAATATATGAGGACTGAGCTTGCCCAGCGGCTGATTTTCATACATTTTGATGTATTTTGGATTATAATAAACTGGTAAGAACTTATTGGGGTTGATGGCGATAAGGATGTTGCTTGTGTATGTGTAAATTTTGAGTTTATAAAATCGTTTACTCAAAATTTCTGTAATACTGTCCTCCGTGGCATCAGTGAGGTTGCATAGATCGTCATATTGCTCGCTACTACTGCTGTCATTTGGGACTTGCTGCAGGACGAAGTAATAGCCATCAGATTTTGGATGCCATTTTTGTGTTTCGGGAGGCCACTGCAGCACTAAATCCAACAAGAAATCATCACAGTCCAATTGGTTTTCCTCCTCATCGATTTTCTTAACTTCTACCAGTTTGTAGCACAGGTTTGAATCCAGGCCCAACATGAGGATGGCATTTTTAATCACCGATCGAGCTGTGTCTCCATGAGTGATTTGTAGGGGACAGTTGGTAGAGGGGTCCTGGGATGGTCGGGGGTAGATCTGGACCACGCGGGCCTCGGAGGGGCTGGTGTCCAGGGTCCCAGGACGGTTCAGCGCGCTCATCCTGAACCACATATGCCCACCTCTGCATCACACAGCACTCACTGCGAAAACACATGGGAATAATAAGAGAAAGAACAAAGAAGAGGAAGATATGCAGACCCATACTTTAAAGGTATAGGTCCACATATTTTCTACACATGTCTGCTATCCTGCTTTTTTCCCTGGAGATATCATAGCTTCTCCTGGAATGTTTCAAAGTATGCTTTTTATTCAGCTAAAGCTGTTTTTAGTCCCTGAAAACATGCATTGTTACTGTGATCATGATAACAAATCTTGAAGCATGATATATTGGTAAAGAAAGAATATTGTAGATGAAAAACGTTAATAACAAAACTAATTTAAGCGACCAACACAATAACCCACAAGCAGGATTATCAACCAAAAAACAATTCTAAAGAAATTTTACTGTTATTTAAATGTTATTTTCAAATCTCCAAACTCAAAATTTCTCAAAGAAAAATAACAAAAACTCCCCCAAAATGATTGTTCCATCTATTGAATGCTAAATCGATAAAGTAATTACCATGACAGGCCTACTTCCACTGAGATATTTTTAATGTCATACTATGGAACATTGAAGACAAAGCATTAAGAAAAGTTAAATACTACACTTTTATCTCCTGTTTAGACTACTGTAATCCACTTTTTTTCCCGGCATCAGCCACCAGACACTTTCTTGCTTACAGTTAGTCCAAAATTCTACTGCAAGCTTTTAACTGGAACCACAAAACGTGAGCACATTACTCCAATTTTAGCATCATTGCACTGGCTTCCCGTTCGTTTTAGAGTTGATTTTAAGATTTTATTGTTTTTTAAAGCTTTGAATGGCACCCCGTGTGTGCTCTGAGGTACGAGGGAGCTCCAGCTCGTGGTGCCTAAGACGAGAATTAAAAGCAGGGGGGACAGGACCTTCTCTGTGGCCCCAAACTCTGGAACACTCTGCCCCCCACGTCCGAACAGCCCCCACAGTGGAGTGTTTTAAGTCTTGTCTTAAACCCACTGTTATTCTCTGGCTTTTAACACTGCGTGAGTTGTGTAGTCCTCTGTGTCATTTATTTAGTTTACTTATTTTACTTATTTACTGCTATTTTATGATTTTTGCTTTTATTTTAAAATTGACTTGTTTTAGTGTTTTAGGACTGGTTTGACCAAATTTGAGCAATTTACCTTCCTGTAGCCTTCATTTTATGATCATTTGTGCAGCACTTTGGAAACTACTTTGTTTGTAAAATGCGCTATAGAAATAAAGTACACTATTTTCTGTCTATATTATACATGTTGTCTCCTCATCAAAGACATACCTGGTGTTGAGTTTTGTTTCATTCAGACATGCTTAACACACAAACACTACAACACTCATGTCATGTGGTAATAGAAGACGTGCTCCACTGTGTTTTTAAATTAAATACACCTTTACTAGAATCATTTGGATAATTTCAGGTCTGAAATTATCCATATCTCTATAGAACAAAAGGTGAAATGTCGCCATTTACTAGAAAACTACCACTTCATTGCATCACAAGCTGGAGCAGAGCATTTTGAGCTCTGGAGATGCAGCCTAAATACTGGATTACTCAAAAATGTGTGTCTGAAACAACACACAACTCCAGGTATGTTTTTGAGGCGGTACCAGCATTCTAACACAGCTTAAAGCTCACAAGAATCCATTTTACGTAATATAGGACCTTTAAGGAGCTACTTAGTTTTCAGTTTTACTTGTCAGATAACAATTCAATTTCAATACATTTACAAATGTAAGAGCGTTGTCTGGATATAAGTAGGTCTGATTTTGCCCAGATTCAGTCAAGTGTACTTTAGCCTGGTTTAGTTTTGATTTTTAGACCAAACTGAACCCTGATTTAGAAGCATTTATGCAGTACTTACCATCACAAAGTTCTCATAGCAATCTAAGCTCTATCTATTCTATGTTGCTTTGATGAGGGGAAAAAGTGCTGAACCAGAACTAAACCAGGACTAAACTAGGCCAACCAAGCACCACTGGAGGGCTGTAATTAAAGAATTAAATGGGTTCAAACCAGGTCTAAATAGGACTGAACGAGATCAAGACCAGTAAGGAGTAAAAACTAGTCTAAACCTGGATTAAAACCGAAACCACAAGGTACTTTTATAGGCCTTCTTACATTCAAAATGCAAGTGGTCTGTATTTCTTGCAAGAAGTAATAATGCATCTAATTAATCAATTTTGTGCATTTCTAGCAATTTTGCGTAATTTCTAGAGTTTTCAATAAAAACAAACAACAGGTATGCTCACCTTTCACTCTGTCAGTCCATCTTGCGCAGAGGAGCGTTTTATGACAGCGGAGAAGAAACGAAAAAAATAGCAGCACTCCGGTAAACTAATTTCACAACTTTAGGAAGAAAATCAGCGCGCCTACAGCTGAGACACACTACGAAATCCAAACCTCTCCTCCGTGACAAAATATTCCCACGTATTACAGCAAAGATTAGTTTCTCAATCCGCAGTTTTACCTGAGAAAGTGGGATTACCGTCGCAACACCCGCCGCCCTGCTCCAAAAAAAAAAAAAAGTTCCACTTCCTAGATTTCTCCACACCCTCCCTCCGCGCGAAGAGGTACAAGTAAAAGCACGGATCTGATCACTGACTTGTGAAAATGTGGACAGTAAATCATCAGATAAACTCCAGACGTGAGCACAACTAAACTGCAATAGGTACAACTTGGTGAAAAGTGGCGCACAATGAGCACACTTGAGTAAATGAAGTAGGTATGTGTGCAGGGGACACGCCACGCTTGTTATAATGAATGAAAGCAGTGTTCAGGCTCCCTCTGGTGACAGTCGTTGGTATGTGAAATAAATGCAGTGTGCAAACTTTTTAGAAAATAACAAAATTACAGAATAAGAATATTTCAGCCCCTACAGTGGGTGGGGGGCACCGCAAGATACAAACTTTAAACTATTTTTCATAAATTTGCATGTTATTCACTTGAAAATGTTAAATGGCCATACATAACTCATCATTATCACTAATTTCATAATAACAACAATAATAATGATAATACTAAACAAATCAAGATTGCATGACTGTTCTTTCACCCTTACATGTAAGAAATGCACTTGTTGATGTGTACTATTTTTGACAGGAAGATAGGTGTAAGGTGAGTGGTCAGGAAGAACAATAGTGGACCTCAGTCTGCTGTACATCTCCACCTAAAAGCCACTGAGTCACTTGGTTTGAGAAGAGAGTTAAAGAGGCTATTTTTGTTGGGAAAGACAATCCATCCTTCAATTGAAACATCATCTGTTTCCCATCTACAACTCCATACTCAGACCTAAATCAAAACAAAGAAAACAATAGGGATAATCAGGTCAGGTCCAGAGGTGTGGAAGCACCCATTATGGGCCTGAAGGATTATACTAATATGACCCCACACAGTGCAAGTTCAATAGACCCACCTAACAAACAAAAACTGTAAAAAAGTAGGGTGTTAGTTTCAGAGTACTTTCAGTGTAGTTAGCTCCTCCCTTCAGGCAGATATAAGGCAGTGTCCACCAGCGTCTGACCAGAACTGAAGAAGCAGCTTGAATGACCTGGTAAAGGTATACCAAAATAAACTTTTGTCCAGTTGACAAATTTAATTTCTCCTTTGCCATGGATTCTGCCTGGTTAACTGAGACATTTTACACACAATATTTCAGTCTTGAAACCCACGTTTACTCTCTGGCTTTTAATACCACGTGAGTTGTGTGGTCCTCTGTGTCTTTTATTTATTTGATTTTTATGTATTTTATCGGTTTTATTTATTTATTGCTATTCTATGGTTTTGCTCTTATTTTATTTTACTGGTTTTATTGTTTTAGGACTAGTATGATTAAATCTAAGTGTTTATTTTATCATTATATTATTATTGTTGTTATTAGTATGTAGGTGTGCAGCTCTTTGGAAACTGTTTGTTTGTGAAATGTGCTTTATAAATAAAGATAAAAATAAAGACGTAACTGTTACACTTTATTTTATTTTCATTATAAACAGGGCTGCAATGACAAGTAGACTCAGAGGTTCAACTCAAGAGACAAAGCACCATGGCCCGTGTGCTCCATGCTCCTCCATGACAACCTGTGTGCTGTCCACCGACCTACAGGAAACGCCTCTGATGTCCCTTGTATCTCCAAGTCACAGCCCCCGGACCTCAGGACCTTGAGTGGGACTCTGAGAATACGAGGCCTGTGCATACCTTGATTTCCCAGTAAATCCCCTGTTTTCTTTTGACATTGACTTCTTTGCTTTGACAAAGTGTGTGCCTGTAAAATAAACAAAAAAAAAAAAACAAAAAAAAAAACAAAAAAAAACAAACACAAATATACAATATACTTGGAGGAGGGACAAATACAATTCATAGTAGTCTCAAGAGTTCCTGTATTTAATATTATAGCATGGATATAAGCCTCCTCTGCCACTCCTCTCCACAGCCTACACTCTAAAGTTTCATCTGACTGGAAGAAAAACAGACAGTGTGCAAATGTCCTGGTATACTCTACTAGTGACTTTAGACCTAGTATAGTTCGTTCTAATTCAAACCTACCCTGTTTTATAGCACTCCAGTCTTGGAAAAACACATCTCTCACAAAACTATTACAAGCACAGCCAGGGCTACAGTGTATTTTGGGCACAAGAGGGCGCTGTCTGGCTGTGTGCCACAGCAGCGCGCCAAATTCACCTGAAGCCTGCCACACCCTAACCAATGAACCACTGAAGCAGATTTTATCTGTTTCCTTGGAAAAACAAAACAAAAACAAAACAAAACAAAACAAAACCAATGTCATAAGAATTAATTTATCTTCCTTTTTCTAAAACACTTGAATCTCAAGATATCACGTGTGCAGAGGAGACATAATAATATGATATCCATTCACTCCACAAGACAAAGTAACCTGTTTTTTTTTTTTTTTTTTAAGTCACTTATTATTTTTTCACTCTTGCAATAACATTTGTAGGGAAGCTTTTTTGGTTTTAAGTTCTGCCTTTGACACTTAGACGTAAATGTAGTCTGTCCTGCATAAACGCGCTGTTCTCTGTGGCCACGTGCGCATGACAGGCTCGTCTACATGAGCGCGTGAGTGAAATGTCCAACCTCGTGGGTCTCTGCTCATCTCCGGACCCGGGTCCACTCCTTCAAAGAGACGAGGCCACGCCGCGGTGACACTTGAGCACTTGAACACTCCGGCAGAGCGGCTGTGGCGCACACGAGAGGCAGCGGTGATCGGAGGTGAGCGGAATAATGTGGATTTTAGCAGGAGTGTGCTGTAACAACACAGACACTGTCCGCGGAGTCGTATAACTCCGGTAGAACAGGAGTTTGTGACGCATATTACACGAGAGGCAGTGTGAATCAAGATGCCTTGAAATCAAGTACATATTTGAATATGGACTACAGATATATGAATAAGCCATATAGGCCCATTTATTGCAGAGAAAAACATTTAAAAGAAACTGTGAACAATGTAAACGCAAAACAAGAAACAGAAACCATTTTGGTACCATTTTATAATAACTAGGTCTTGATTCATGAAGAACTTCTGTCGCACACAGTCTACAAAAAACCTTTCTAACAAAGACAGTGGCATTATTAAATCAAAATGTAAAAAATCTAAATAAACAATTTCCCTCAGTAACACAGTTTTATTTATCTAGAAGCCTTCATTCACCACATTTCAGTCTTTATTTGGGTCAAATGTTTTTAAAAAGTCTCAATACAATAGAACTAACTACTGAAATAATTGTTAGTTGCAGCCTTTATAAAAATAAATAAATAAATAAATAAATACATAAAGCCACAAGCAGCAATGATGACTCTCAACACCAGTGCACATCCCTCCACACATCCACACCATGGCCCAGGCTCCAACCTGCCCTTGAACTCAAAGCTTACTTACGTGACTTTCCCCTTACCCCTGATGACTGACTGCACCTAATGTACAGTATTTGAAGTATTTTAGTGAAATCAAATTCCCCTAAATGTGTGTGTGTCAAGATACTGACATAGGTATAGACATACAAAGTTTCCATGGCACTGAACCTGTAACCCTGTGCATAATACAGGTCTGATGTGATCTTCTCCTCTCCATTTATTCTGTATTATTTACAAAAAATCCCACAGGCATAACTGGTGTAAAGATATCACATGTATTTATTTCAACATTTAAAGATGATTGTGCTAATAAATATAGTGACAGAAACCCCAAATCCACCGCTGGAGAATGGATGCTGCTTTAAAGTGACAATGAAGCAGTTTCTCATTTGTAATTGGTCCATTTTTATTTTTCCTATGACTGATGATGCACTGTGGACATCTGGAAGGAGAAAAAACTACTCCAGGAGCTAAAGAAAAAACACAAATATGCAAAGGAAAGCAAAATGGTACAGAAAATGAGCCAGGAGGGGGTCCGTCAAAGCTTTTCTTCATGGAGATGTTATTCCTTTGTCTGGAATGTTTCACAGTATGGTATTAAACCTTTCTATCATCATGGAAACCAAACTCTACCAGAAAAGTTACAAAATGCACCTATATTTTTCTTTCAGTCTTCTCTCAAATGTCAAAACTGAATGATTTTGAAACATAATAACTATACAACCCAAATAAAACACTGAAAATTATAGGTATGACATTTTCCAGTATTTCTTCAGTATTGATTTGATTGGGCAAAGATTGTTACTCCATAGATTGAGAAACAAAACTGTAATTATTGTAACATATGACTGTAAATTATCATTCCCAGGAGGTCAGTAGTGATTTTTGTTTTAAATGTCCACTCCAGTCTAACATAATATTTGCTGAGGTGCCATTTTGTGTCCCCAATTTAGTGGAGTGTGCAGGGGCCATGACAGCTAGTTACACACTTACACAGATGGATGTATATACAGTTTACTCAGCACAAATCACCAGACATATCCAAAACATTTTACTATAGAACAATAAAGCCCAAGTGTTAAATTGACTCTTTTATCCATGTTATAATGTTGTTACATCCTCAAAACTAGACCTGAAGTTGTGTTTTGTTTCATTCACACATGAGTAGTCCTGGCTTATTGGTGTGTTTATATCTCCAAACCTCAAGATGCTCTGTTCCACCTTGTGATGTCATCAAGCAGTAGCTTTCAAGTTAACAGCTAACTTTTACCTTTAGCCTAACTAAGCTTGCATCTCATGAATCGTTGCATGTCAAGGGACTTTTTTCTCAGCAGCAGCGGTTCTTGCCGGTAAGATAGGTGCTAGGTGATATCAGTCCACTGCTGCCAAGCTTTCTGTCAGGAAGTACAACTCGCTGCTGCTGCTGCTCAGATATAAATCCTTCAAATGCAAGGCTGGTTTTACTGCTACAGTGATTCTGTCAACACAGACATTCACATCGACAGTCTGGCGTAATAATGGTTTTGCTTTGGGTGCTTTGTGGAGTGGGTAAGACGGATGGAATATTTAATGAAGTGTCTCCACATGTCTCCAACACTCTGGCTAACTAGGAAATGAGGCCCTATGTCCAAAATTCTGGACTGTCCCTTAGAAATTCATTGGAGCACTTCCTGTATTACCTCATGACATCACAAGGTGGAACAGAACATTTTCTTTTTGAGAGGAGAACTCTGTCTAAATATGCAGGTTTATGTGTTAAACATGTGTAAATGAAACAAAATACAACTCCAGGTATATTTTTTTTTATATTTTTGAGGAAATAGCATATGGAATGTTCCACAGTGTGACATTAAACCTATATCTTGCTTTTACTTTTTTATGGCCATTGAAATACATTGAAAAGCATGCATTTTTACAGTGAGCAGGCTTATCAGCATGGGAATAGATACGATTGCCATAGTGTGAGGTAGCAAGTAACCATTTAAAACTAAACTATTATATCTTGTAACAAGTCCTCAAAATGCTGCATAGAGCAGTGAGATGAAACCAACTAATCTAGGCAAAGCAATAACATCTCCATGGAGACAAGCAGGTAGCAGACTCTCCAAGTGCACCTTTAACTGCTTTAACTGTTGGCACATCTGAGGTGACATTTTGAACAGTGCTTAATTGGAGGAGCTTGTTATTTCTGCTGGAGTCCTGTAGGTGTCACCCTTGTTCCTGCTGGACTGAGCCAGTTCTGCTTCAGACACACTGAATCCAGTTCAGTAGGCACGAGAATGGACAACCAGATCAACCACTCACCAAAGAAAAGTCATCAAAAGTCATTTTAGTTAAATGTGACCCTGTTTTGATTTTACTATTTATTCATTTAAATACATGGTCTTTATAAAACCTTAAAGGTGCATTTTGTAACTTTTCTAGTGGAGGGTCTGCCAATGTTATTGCTTTGCCTGGAATGTTTCCCAGGATGGCATTAAACCTTTCTATGATCATGGAGGGTAAACCAGACCAAGCTACTGGTCAGATCTGTGGAAAAGCAACAGTCAGAATGCTTGCTTTATAGGTATTTTTGAGCCACTTGTAATTTAATAAATGTAAGTTAGAGCTGTTTAAAGTCATACTGTGGAACATTTCAGGCAGGGCATTGACATTTTCGTAGAAACAAGACCCCCACCAACCAAAAATACATACATACATTCATACATAAATAAATAAAATCAGACCAAAAACAATGAAACTGCCAAGAAATCAAATGAAATACTTTATAACAGAGTCTAATACAGTGCAGATTTTGCTTGCAGAGTTGACTGAGCTTTTTTAAAATAACTGTAATCTGCATTCACTAATTCACTAATGAACATATAAACTTTTAACATCATCTTCCTTCACAGCTCCATATTTGTTTTCAGTCCTGTCTCTCTCTTTTCCATCCCCTCTGTTTTTATTGTACAGTTGTATGTCTGTATGCGTCGCACTTTCATGTCAGACGCTGAACTTAGCCACTGTGAACAGCCCTCAGAGTTCAGTGCTCACCAATGAGCTAAGTCCTGCATCTTGAGAAAACTCTTCCCGCTCCTCATGCTGTTGTAATTGGAGTCTCCCCTTGCAGGGCTGAACAAAACTGTGGATTTAAGTAACAGAAACTGTCACAATGGTCAGTAAAAGATGAGCAGACTGACCAATTGAAAAGAAGCAACTGGATACGTGTCCCAGAGCATCCAGTGTCCAAAGATTCCTCTTTTCAAAAAGTATTAAGCTTTTTAATATTTAATTTTAATACGTTTGACATGGTACAAGTTGGGATAGTATGATGAAAATGTAACTAATGATCACCCATGACAATTTGTGTTATGTGTCCTCTACATTTCTGTAATTTTTAACACAATAGGATCAAGCTCTGGTGAAAACTATTATACGACTTAGTTTGACCTCAAGAAACCTCAAGACAACCCGCTGGCTTTCTGAATTGTACAATATAGATATTTTGTTTTTGTTTTTGGTGCAGTAATTTCTATTCAAAGTCGAGTTGAAAATGTAAGTAGTTCAGGGTGACCCACATCCTTAACAGTGGAGTTTAGAGTAAGCGCTGGTGTTGAGTTTCACTGATCTTGTTTAGTCCTGGTTTTCGCTTGGTTTCAGATACTCAGAGCCTCGGGACATGGATCAGTCTCAGTCTTTAGTCCAACAGCAAAGTCATGACATCACTGGTCCACCAAAACAAGCGAATATTCACACTAACACCACGCAGTTGTTATGGAGATTAGAAGGTATACAGACTCTATGCTAGAGTTTGGAGTGAGCTGAGTCCTATCCTGGGTTAGGTCTATCCTTATTCTGGTTTAGTTCAGGTTTAGATCTATTAAATTTGATGTTTTTTAGTTCTAGGTTAGTTGACCTTAATCCTGATAATCCTGATAACTACAAATTCTTACTTACGATTCCATCTGCTTTATTAGTTACAAAATAAATTAGGGATGAGAATGATTGCGTTTTTAGAAAATATATAATAAAATCTGAGTTGTATTAAAGAACAGACGACAGTCTTCACATTAGTTCTGTTTAATTTCATCCAAAGAAGCAAATGATGCAAATGATTCCCTTTTTGGCCCAAAACTACAGCTTGAAACAACTGATTATCAAGTATAGCAGCAGTAGAAATGACATTAACTATATTAACTTTGATATAATGATAATAAAATAATAATATTATAGTAGCTAATGTCGTACTTCTGTAACTAATTTGCAGATGCTTTAAACACTATGACTTGCTTGACCATTAACATACAAAAACAACCACCTAACAGACATTCTCACTCTTACTATGTCTCCGCAGTGACAAAAACAAGCCCGTAGCAGGAGTAGCTTCAAGCGTATCATGTCTTGCTAGCGTTACCTGATCTGTGTTGCCATTATGTCATTTTTCAGCCTGCTTTAAAGAAGAAAAGCCACCTGCAGCCTTTGTCACGCCGGCTCCTCTCGCCGTCTCCGCCAAATGGGATAGGGGACAGCCACCCAAAATACAAGAAACTCTGTGAACTCTCCAAGGTGGGGGTAAAACTGTGCACAACATATAATACACATGTTATTATCAAAATATGTGTTAACGCTGGAGGAGCAAAGAAAGAGTTTAAATAATTCAGGGTTAGTAGCTACTTTTTAATCCCCAGACCCCATAGTTATAAAGCCTGCATAGTTCATTATTAATTAAGTCTTTGTTTTTGCTTTATTAAGGCTAATTAAGGTATAGTTGTATCAAATAAGTGGTGTAAATGGTATCAAAGATGAACCAAATTCACATAAGTAACTGCATTTTAATATAATACTGATTTCATTGTGGTCCTCCATTTGACCAATATTTGTATTTCAGAGTAAGTATCGAGTTACAGGTTAATTAGGACTTTGTATGTGTTAAAAATCTGAAATATCAATATCCAATAGCCAATTTCAATACTGATTTAGTGCCTCTTGTGTTGTCTAGTCCTTTAAAAAAGTTTAATTCTGATTTAGGCCCAGTTTTGATCCTGGTTAAACTGCTTAAATGTGCACTATAAAGATGTTTCCCAACATGGCATTAAACTTCTCCATAGGGACAAGCAGCTAACACCACAGGGCAAGTTAGGTCAGATCTGTGGAGAGACAACCCGGCTCACACAAGAATGCATGTTTGTCAAGGCGTTGTTGAGCAATAAAAACACCTGTAATTGAATAAATGCACAATAGATAAGCTTAATGCCATACAGTGGAATATTCCAAAGAAAGAAAACACATTTCCAGTGAAAAAAGTAGGAAGCGAACACCAGAAATGTTTTACAGTGCACCTTTTGCATTTAATCAAACGTAGGCCTGGTTTACACTTTGTCCTGTTTTAGTCCAGTGAGGTTGCATGGTTAGTCCTGGTTTAGTCCTGATTTAGTCCTGGTTTAGTCCTGGTTTAGTCCTAGTTTGGTCACGGTTTAGTCCTGGTTTAGTCCTGGTGTAGTTCTGTTTTGGTTTTGGTTTAGTCCTAGTTTAATCCTAATTTAGTCTCAGTTTAGTCTTGTTTTAGTCCTGGTTTAGGCCCAGTTTAATCCTAGTTTAGTCCTGGTTTAGTCTCGGTTTAGTCTTGTTTTAGTCCTGGTTTGGTCCTAGTTTAGTTTTGGTTTAGTCCTAGTTTAGGCCTGGTTTGGTTTTAGTTTAGTCCTAGTTTAGGCCTGGTTTGGTTTTAGTTTAGTCCTAGTTTAGTTCTGGTTTTGTCTTGATTTAGTTTTGGTTTAGTCATAGTTTAGTCCTGGTTTAGTCCTGGTTTAGTCCTGGTTTAGTCTTGTTTTTGTCTTGTTTTAGTCTTGGTTTAGTCCTGGTGAAATATTGATTTAGTCCTGGTTAAGTCCTGGTTTCGTCCCTCATTTAATCCAAATTTAGGCCTTGGTTTTTGCTGTTAAATCCTGGTTTAGTCTTGGCTGAGTACTCACAGTTCCAGCGCTCCTCTGGTCGTCCCCTGAGTACGAGGTGTGTGAGATGTGGATGGAGAGGAGCGAGGGAAGGAGGTGTGGAGGAACAGGGCGGTCCCAGGATGGAGAGAGGAAAGAGGGAGAAAGAGAGAGAGGGAGTGGAAAGAAAGATGGAGAGGAGAGAGAGGGGAGGGATAGGGCAGAGAGAGAGAAAAAGAGATACAGAGGGTGGGGGAGATTTGGATAGGAGGGGGAGTAAGGAGAGAAAAAAGAGGGGAGAGCTGAGAGAGGGCAAAAGGGGAGTGGGAATACAGAGAGAGAGAGGGAGGGACGGAGAGGGATGTGGGACAGGTGTGGAATGTACTTGCTCCATAGGACAGTGTGGGGGCGTGTTTACCTCAGTGACTCATCAGGGTCAGAGCCAGACATGAAATATAATCAAGTAGTGGGAGAGGTGATTTATTACTCATTAAAATGTACTCGCTTTGAATCGCCACTTTCACTCTGTGTATACTGTACTTTTAAGACCAAAATACCCCTCAAGTGTCGTATTTCTCTCTGTGTATACTGTACTTTTACGACCAAAAATGCCCCTGAAGTGTCATACTGCACATTTGAAAGTAAAATTCCTGCACAAATGTATCAGTTTCTTACATTGCTCAAGACATCATAGTGTAGTTTTAGAAAATACTTCATTAAGTATTTTTATTAGTATATAGTAGTATTTTTAAGTGTTTTACGTGGCAGTTGCAAAGTTTTTTAATGTGAAAATGCAGTAGGTTACAGAGGTGAGGACTTGTAAGTCGTGACTTGGACTCGAGTCTGACCTGAGTCACTATTTTTAGGACTTGAGACTTGACTTGATAAAATGGACTAAAAGTTGGGACTCAACATGGACTTGAAGGTCAGTGACTTGGGACTTGACTCAGACTTGAGGCCTGTAACTTGAGAAGACTTGAGAAGCACTTTTAAATCTGAATTCTTTCTATTTTGACTGTAATGATTCACTCTAAGACAGGGGTGTCCAAACTTTTTCCATCAAGGGCCACATATTTAAACACAGACGAAGCAGAAAGCTGATTAAGGGCCATAGACTGGTGCTCAGTGCAGTGAATAAATGAAATATGTGCATGTTTAACATGTTAGAATGAGCCATCAGACTTTATTCATGCTAAGATCCTTAAAATCACACACTAAATATTAAATTTTAGCTTTTTCAAAAAGCTACCTTGATAAAGCCAAAAAAAGTTAATATTTAATTGATGCAAGGTAAATTTGGGTCAATTCACCTGAGGGCCAAGAAAAATTTGTCTGAGGGCTGCATTTGGCCCACGGGCCATAGTTTGGACATGCCTGCTCTAAGATCTTGTCAAGACATTGATAAACTTCATAAATACTCATATATAAATATACTATGACTTCGTAGGTAAAATTTATCTTAAAAGTCATGAATTACAAAAATCTAAGCTTTGGTTTAAACACTTGAAATGACTTGAAGCTCAAAGCAGACAACTTGGACTTGACTTATGGGCCAGTGACTCGAGACTCGACTTGGACTTGCCTGTACTTGACTTGGGACTTGACTCGGACTTGAGGTCAAAGACTTGAGACTTACTTGAGACTTGCAAAATGACGACTTGGTCCCACTTTTGGTAGGTTAAGTGTCTCTAAATTCCAACATGAATTGTCCTCCTAAATATATATACACGTGTAAAACGATTTTTGCCATAATTTAACGAGTTAAAAGGTACAGTGTATGAAACTTTCTGGAGGTGTAATTTCACTTGTATGACTCCATGGAAATCATTAAAAGTTAAAAGCCATTTTCTGAGAAGTTATGTCTTATTCTACACTGTGGAAGATTACAGCAGAAAAACATTTCCATGGAAGCAAGCTGGAGGACCCTCCTCTTCGGGATAAATATGAGTCACGTTTGTGGAGAAGAAAGCCCAGACTCAGGTCTGTACAGTCGCATGTTTTTTCAGTGCAATGAACACAACCCATTTTTTTTTTCTAAAAGGCACACGCTGTGGCTTGAAAAGAGCCAGTGGTGTAGTGGGGATTTTTTAAGTGGGAGTACGCGATTCTTGACTGAACCAGGAGGACTAAACCAGAACTCAACCAGGATTAAACCAGGACTAAACCAGGTCTAATCCAGGACTAAACCAAATCTAAACCAGGACTGAAACAGGACTGAACCAAGATTAAACCAGGTCTGAACTAGGACTAAACCAGGTCTAAACCAGGACTGAACCAGAACTAAACCAGGTCTAAACCAGGTCTAAACCAGGACTAAACTAGGTCTAAACCAGGACTGAACTAGGACTAAACCAGGACTATACCAGGACTAAACCAGGTCTAAACCAGAACTAAACCAGGTCTAAATCGGGACTAATCCAGGACTAATCCTGGACTTGAGAAAGAGACAGGACCCCAAGCCCGTGGAGCAGGGTGCCCCCAAAGCGCGATCAGATGACTGTTGCGCTGAGCCCCGTGGGGAGCGGCCCCTTTCGTCTGTGGTCACCCGACAGTCTACACAGGCGCACCTCTGGGCCCGTCCCAATAGTCAGTCCTGGTTTAGTCCTGGTTTAGACCTGTTTTAGTCCTGGTTCAGTCCTGGTTCAGTGCTGCAGATATCTTGAGCTTATGCAGGTTGTTTTCACCATTGTTTTGACATTTAAGTTGTAGCTATTTTATATTTGTCATTTTTTACATCAGGAGAAGTGGGCGGACGTTGAACCCCTGTGTCCCCTGCCCACTACACCCCTCAAGGAACACACCTCACAACTACAGTATGCATGTGTTGCCAGTGCTTAAACCTGCTAACAGAGAATACATACAGTAGAATGAATTAATTAATTTATTTATTTATTCTCATTTTCTCATTCCCAGTGTATGCACAGTCCTCATGTGAAAGCTCAGAACCTCCAGAATTCACTCACTGATAATGATGAGTAGTGGAGTTTAGATAGTGACAATTAAAATCAGAGAGAGTCATTTCAGATATATTTATTTAACTGGTTTTAGTCGTACAATCTGGCAAAACTTAGAAGCTCATCTGGCTGTTATGAGACCGGATGTTAGGATTGGATAATAGACTTGAGAACCAACTTAGATTTCACATACAGTGTTTATCTAATTAATTATACATTGCGATTGTTATCTGTAAAAGCAATATTGGATTCAAACATGATTTCTTCACATCTGGGCGAGGATAGAAATAGGCCATGTTTGTATTTACCCTATTTTTTTAATATTTGCAACACTAAGCACAGTCCCTGGTCCTGTCCCGCACGTGTTGTCCTCTTGTCCATCTTCGCACCCTCTTCTTCGGGACAGTTGTTTTGATGGGACCGCTGTAAGCTGATCCAGCTCTCAGCTCCGTCTCTGCACTGGGCTGTGTGTGCTTGTTTTTCTGGCTAATAGCTCCTCTTAATGCGCCCTCTCCACTCAGCACAAGGCAAAGCTGTGAAACCCAAGATCACAAACTCAGGCCAAAAGAATTACAGCCTTGAATTCAGCCCAATTCACTTAACACTAGAGGAAATGTGTTCTGTTCTTGTTTAGACTAAAACTAAACACTCATTTACCCACATCCGCTGTATGAAATATTAGGAAGGCACCTGCTTTATACTGGCACTGCACATGTGTTACAATTGAGGAGTAAAGAATGCATACTGTAATGATTTCATAAGAATATTGTTTGAGAAATCTGTTAAATAAATACTTAAAGGTGCAATGTGTAACTTTTCTGATCGAGAGTGCACCATCTGCTTGTCTCCATGGTGATGTTATCACTTTGCCCATTAGTTCCACAGTATAGCATTAAACTAATATACTGTATCTCACATTTATTCAATTGTAGGTTTTTACTTCTCAAAAGTACCACAAAAACATGCATTATTACTGTGAGCAGGCTCACTTCTATACAGACGTTAACTTGACCTGGTGATGTGGCTACTTGTCTCCATGGAGATATTAAATGAAATGCCATAATGCTGAACATTTCAGGGAAAAAAACTTTAACATCTAAATGGAATCAAGCATGTGACAGATCCTTTCCCAGAAAAGTTAACATAAAAACATTTTCCATGGAGTTAGATATGTTTTATACCACTATACTGGGGAAGATTACAGGCAAAGAAAAAACATTTCCACGGAAACAAGTCCTTCTCCAGGTCAAATAAGAGTCAGGTTTGTGGAGATACAAGCCTACTCAGAGTAAAGGCCACCACACACTACAGGATTTTCAAACGTGTGACAAAAAGTGCACACCGTAGACATGAGGAGAATCTTATGAGATTTTAAATCTCCAATCGCAAAAACTACAGCTGGATATGGCGGCGGACCACAGGCTCCAAAGTTGTGAGTGTAATAGTGTCAGCTGTTTCCTGTCATCAGTAAAACCACTCGCTTTGAAACTCTTAAGTGTTCTAAAGATCAGAGCACTGCACTTCTAGTTTAGATACAAGTCAAAACTGTCTTATTATTATTTGTGAAATGTGGTGAAATACTTCAGATATGATTTTAATGCACAGAAGGCTGGAGATAAAGTACACAGGAAGTAGAGTCACTATTGCTAATCTGCAGCTTCACCCTGATATGTGCGCTGTGTGGATGTGGACAGACACATGTGAGAAACTACTCTTGCATTTTTACCTTTAAGGAGCACTTCAAACTGGATTAATGGTGCTGTTTTGTGGACTGGGTGTCATTATTTTTTACTTTTAGAGAACAAATTCTATGGATAATATGGATGAGATGCTGCAGTTTAACTTTACAACTTTACGAGAGGTGAGTAATAAAGTCGCCTCATTATTTTCGCTATTTCATGAGTTTCTATGTTGCACCTCTGTGTCCATCACTCTGTTTTATTGTCTGTTACCGTAGGATCACTGATGCTGATTGCTGATGTTCGGTGATTACTATATACTGACACCACACCATAAACTGCACCACACACACATGAGGAAGGCAGCGGCTCCAAAATCTCTCACGAAAACATAGTAGGGCCCGAACTCGGCGAGAAGCAAATCTCAGCCGAAATCTGGCAAATTTTCCTGCAATGTGTGGCATATAATTCATGTAACTACTGACCACTTAAGGTACTCCTGGATATATAATTGTTTGTTTGTAATATTTCTAAATTCTCCTGTATACTTGATTAAAATGTAAATCTAGCCTGACTCTAAATAAGCAAAAAGTAAATACAAATTCTATAATAGTGATAGTTATGATTACATTAAAATTAGTAATAATTTTAGTAATCTAATTTAGAAAAATCAACATGGCATTTGTTTGTGTAGCACCTGTGTGACGACTGCATGATGTGTTGTTTTGGGCTGAGACTCGTGCAGTTCTGAGAAGGGAAGCCACCTGTGAAACTGGATCTGGTTCAGAGACTGACCGAGTGTGGAGGACTAGGAGGCATTAGTCCAGAGTAAATGGTCCCTCTGGCTCTGATAGGACACAGTGTCAAATATAGACTACTGTATGTGTGTTTGTGTGTGTGTGCGAGTGGTTGAGAATAAACAGTTTAGACTCATCTGAAGCCAAAACAAACTGTGTGGTAGATGCTATTTCACATCCAGAGATGGGTTATATTTACTTAAGGTTTTTCATCTCTGAGTGCACTCATCAGGTGGGTGGAATGCATCTGCTTCATGTAGAGGAGTTCAAGTGTCTTGGGGTCAATTTACTGGTCAGTTTATGTTCCTACCCTCGCCTAAGGTCATGAGCTTTGTCTAAAGACAGAAAGGACAAGATCACAGACAGCAGTTGAAATGAGTTTCCCCTGGAGGGTGTTTAGGAGATAGAGATAGGAGTTAAGTCACATGGAAGGAACTTGGAGAAGAGCCGCTGCTCCTCCATGTGAAGAGGAGCCAACTGAGGTGGCTCGGGCATCTTGTGTGGGTGCCTCTTGCAATCCCCTCTGGAGAGGTGTTCTGGGCATGTCCCAGTGGGAGCAGGTCCCATGAAAGACCCAGGACACGCTGGAGGGGCTCTGTCTCTCAGCTGGTGTCTTGGGGTCCCACCGGCGGAGCTGGAGGAAGTGTCTGGGGTGAGGGAAGTCTGGGAGTCCCTGCTCAGACTGCTGAAAATAAATGGGTACTTGTCAAAACAAATTTCAGGCCCCATGCTCTTACTCCTAGTAGAATGATATGTTATATCCTTGTTGTTTGTTTAGTTTACTCATGTTTGGGCTTTACTTCTTTTATGCTTTTGTGTCCCAGATGATGTTGTGACATATGTTATAGACTGCTTGAATTAAGCTTGTTGGTGTGTTTCTCTGTAAAACTGAAACAAACAATGTTAGACCTGTTGTTAGAGTTAAAAGAAAATCAGTAGTTTTATCATTATAGCTGCTCTTCTCATATTGCAAATGGATGAAAGGCAGTGTATCGGCTAAATAGAAAAAGCAAATAGCGTGAATATTCATTGAATATGGAATAGTTTGCCTTTTATCATTAATTATCTTAAGAAAGTTTGATTCACTTGAATATTTATTTTATATTTACAAAATAAATATTTATATATCCATATATTCTCTTTTAAGTACAGAACGTAACCACTAGGGGGAGTTGCAACACAAAGAAAATTTCCCTTAAAATGCAACCAACTAAGTCTTGGAACAAATTACACTGCGTTTTTTCTCCAGTTTTTCTTGACTATGATCCTCCCAGGAAGCCCTGACATTATTCAAACAGAGAGGTGATAAATGATCCAGTTATACTGACTTCAGCCAAGAAGTCTAATTAAGGACCTGGATCAAGACGGCAAAAATACAAGTGACAGTTTGCACAGGAAAACATCTAATCATGGAGAGGGCTGGAGAGGGGTGCATTTAAAACACTTCTCCTTCCTCTCTGTCTTCCTTACTGTCTGGTGACATACTGGGAACAATTTGAACTGTAATTCGCTGTCAAACAAATCAACTTTAAGGCTCTTTTACTGCCCCCTATTGATTTCAAAACGTGATTTTGTGGTCCTGCTCTGTAAAGCAAGGAAATGTCATTTGGTCTAGTCTGTTTTACTACTATTTTATCCTTAAAAACATGCATTCTTAGAGTGAATATAGACTTATGTAGTGCCACCTGCTTGTCTTCATGGCAATAGATAAGATTAAAAGCAAAGTTTGTCTTGCCTCAGTGCTGATATATTGCATAAACAGCTCTTGAGCTCTAAATATGTCTGCTGTGTGCTGTCTGCATCAAATTATAAAGTGTTTTATTGTCTGACAATCACAAGGTGCCCTGTTGGCATTCTAGCTGTTGTGAGCTTTACCTTGACTGGAAAACTCTGTCTGGTCTCTAAAAGTAGTGAAAACCTTATAAAATCATCACGGTAAGTAATTAGGATGTACAGGCCAGATCCGTGGAGAGGCAACTCTACTCACAATAATGTTTTCTAGGTATTTTTGAGCTATAAAATCATCTGTAATTGAATAAATGCAAGGTAGAGCTGTTTAATGTCATACTGTGGAACATTCCCGGCAGAGCAATGACATACATAGAAACAAGAACGTGACGGACCAGAAAAGTTACACAATGCACCTTTAAAAACAGCAAAATAGGACACTACCAATTCAATATAGGCTTGAAACTGACTTGTGACCTATATTGGCTGCATTCCCACAGTACATTATGCAAATCCCTTATCTGGCCACAGTTATAGCTTTATTGTTATCCACTGGAAATCCCACATGCCCTGCACAGTTGATAGGATGTAGGCTTTGTGAAATGTGGTTGGCTGAACTGTCAGGAATCTTCCACTGAGTCAGATTTAGGTGACAAAATGGAGGATGAGAAAAGTATTTAAAGAAACGTGTGGGAATGTAAAAAAAATACTGCTCCAGCCAAGAAAAGCTCTGTGCATTGTGTTTCTGCAAATAAAGTTTAAAGTAATTATAAGTTATGTGAAGTAATTGAGGTTGGGTTAGAGGTGGATAGTATGGTTACTCAAGTATATAATAACTCTGACCAAACAAAACTGTACTTCTTGGCCTAGTCTTATTTGAGTGATATTTAAGTTTTGTTTATTCCAACTTTAAGTGACAAAAGCTTTGTAAAATTATTTGTGTTGGTGACAGTCCTTCTGATACTTTCTCTTCTTTTTGAAAACACATAATTTTGTGCATAATATAATTTTTGGTCCTTCTTTTTTCATTAACTTCAAATTATTAGTCAGATGTTATGGTCCAGACAGTTATACTTGAGTAGATTTCTCAAATATGTTTTTACACTTGAGTAATTTATTGGCTCACTTCTCTGTACTTCTTTAGTAATAATCTCTCGAAGTAACTGTACTCATACTTTAATGCAATTTTTGTATAATTTTTGACTTTCACGCACATTGAAATAATTAAAAAAGCCTCTTTATTGTGCATTTTAAAGAAAAGTTTCATTTAAATATTTGCAAGTAAAGTCTGCAAGTAAAGTTTTATTCATAACATCTGGAAAACAAAATTCTACTAAAGTTGACAAAGAAAAAATCATCACTAAATCATCACTGAATGTTTGTCTTGTGTGTACATTCTCTCATATTC
This sequence comes from Boleophthalmus pectinirostris, assembly GCF_026225935.1. Classification (NCBI taxonomy): domain Eukaryota; kingdom Metazoa; phylum Chordata; class Actinopteri; order Gobiiformes; family Gobiidae; genus Boleophthalmus; species Boleophthalmus pectinirostris. Next base: position 23,115,406 of record NW_026571095.1, read on the forward strand.
CTTATTCTTAGCAGCAGCAGAGGGCGCCAGAGAGAAGCAGGGCTATTTTGTCTGACCTTTGACCTCAGGGTGCTCTGACACGATTGGGTTCAGTGTGGATCAGGAGTGTGTTCAGACAGGAAGCAGAATCCAGGAGTTTGTGTATCTAACAGAGCATAGCCTCAAGCAGACCTCTTTGTAGCGCTATGAAAAGAAATGGGTCAGACTTTGAGATGAATTTAGTCTGAGAAACACTGTGTCCAAAGGCTTTTAATGTAACATGGAGGAAATGTTGAGTTGGGCTGACGCACCCTTTAAAAAGATAGGGAAGTTATTTAGCTCTCTGCAGCCAACATCTGAGGTGAGACAGTTTAAAAGTGCACAAGAAATAGTTTCATTTTCTTCAAGTTTTCAAAATGTTCTTAGAGGTCCTGTATTACGCAAAACTGACTCTTGTGAACTTTAAGCCATGTTAGAATGTTGGTACCTCATTAAAAACATACCTGGGGTTCTGTTTTGTTTCATTCACACATGTTTGAGAAACCCTTTGTTATCGGTTTGTCTACATCTCCATAGCTTCAAATGCTCCATTCAACCTTGTGATGTCATGAAGCGGAAGTTTTCAAGTAAAGAGTTTTACATTTTATTTACTATAGAGTTTGGCTATTCCAGGGTTGTAATCATCCAACTGATTCTAGTGAAGGTGACACACAAGACACAAAGAAAGAGTGTTTTCTGTTTGAGAGAAGAGCTCAGCCTATAATAACATTATAATATAGATCAGAGAATAGTGTAATAAGGAGGTGATACCACCAGAATAAGTTACAGATCAAATCTGTGGAGAAGCGAGGTTGGTCCACCAACCATTTCCATGCACAGCGTTACATTTAACTCCTATTTTGCATTTACTTAATTACAGGTGTTTTTGTACTAATACATGTCTTGAGAAACATTCCCATTGAGCTCATCTCTCCATAGACCTGCCCTGTAACTTGGCCTGGTGGCGTCATTTGATTGCAATTGCTTAACATCTTTATGGAGACAAGCTGATCTTTTTGTGTGTTTGATTCTATCCAAATTCTTCAGTTTGAGCAAACTGGTAGAAATGGAGCCCATTTGGTTTGTTGCTGTGGTGTCCTCTGGTGCAGATGGCCACAGAATGACAGCCTTTTGGCAAATCCAACCTCATCTGTGTCTTTTACAAAAGCTTTGAACAAGTCTATTTAAGCGTCCTGTTCACTGTGAGAAAATGAGACAGATCAGTAGTACCTGGGGGCGTTTTATCACAGCACAAGTGATTTAGACCAGAGGACACACACGCACACACACACACATAGACACACACGCATGCACACGTATACACACACACACAGCGGCTTTAAGACAATGGCTCTCTGAAGAGAAATGGCACCAAATGAGATCCAGGCACTTAGTTAAATCAGAGCTGAGCTGGAGCCAGCAGTGAGTGTGCTGTCAGCAGATTCAGCCTGTTACAGCAGATATATGTATACACAGCTTTTACTGAGTGTAAACAACATGGGGTATGGGATGTTTTGGTAATTAAAGTAGATTACTGGGTGGATTGACACTCAAAGAAAAACTAAATAAATGTAGACTTTGACTGTATTGTTTTTTTCCAGATATTGCAGATGTGTGAAGCAATTTTGGTTAAAAAAAACACTGACAGTGGATTAACATACAACAAAATGCATGAAAAAATATTAAGTTAACCTTTATTTTTGTGTGTTTGAAAAGACAAAACACAAGCAACATGAAAATTGTCATGAAAAATTGTCCAGAGTGTGTGGTGGTTGAATTGTTTTCACCAATCTTTTGTCCAAGAGAGCCCCTAACCCTGATTATTTGTTTATTTTCTCGTCAGAGCTGCAGATATATATTTTTTTACAAAGTCTTTAACAATACATCATTAAACACAGTGCCACCGAAACTCCCACTGTGTGAAAATAGCAATTACTCTTCAGATGACAGCAATGGAGACGATGTTTATGCCAAAATCAATGCTCAATTATATAACGTTTGTGTCACCCATTAGCTGATAAACACCGTGACAACTGTGACTCCCCCAAAAGCCTTTTTAGACCCAATAATCCATGGAGGCACTTGTTTTTTTTTAGTTTAGTTGTTTTTTAAGGGTGCTGTACCAGATTTCCACAGTCTTCAAAACATGAAAAACAGAACTAGGACATTTTAATCAGTTTGCAGAAGGACAAGACACACGATATGATTTTATCACAGTCTGGCGATACATTTGATTTTCGCTATATTGCACATGATACTCTGTGATATATTGCTGTTTTTTAAGAACTAAATACATTTTAGCAACCACTATTGTGCAAAGTTCGTATGTAATACATCTATTTTAAAGGGACAGTTCAGAAGTTTTTATACATAGGACCTCATTTTCTAGTGAGCCAGAGTGTTGGAGACGTGTGGAGACAGTTTTTTAAATATTCCATCCAGTCCTTGTATTTGCAGAGGTCGCTGGTGCTAGGCTAGTGCATGTCAATGCCCATAGTTAGCCTGCCACTAAAAACAGTCATACCCACTCCAAAAAGCCCCTGAAGCAAATGTATTATTACACCAGAATGTCGATGTGAATGTCTGTGTCGACAGAATACTTTTAGAAGTAAAACCAACTTTGCATTTGAAGGATTTACATCTGAGCAGCAGCTGCAAGTTGTACTTCCTGATAGAAAGCTTGGCAGATGAACTGATATCACCTAGTACCTACCTTACCAGCAAAGTAAAATTCCACTGCTGAAAAAATAGTCCCTCAGCACGATTCATGCGATGCAAGGTTAGTTTTATTTTAAACATTATTCTGTCAACACAGACATTTACATTGACAGTCTGGCATAAAACTAGATTTGCCTCAGGTTTGATTTGTGGAGTGGGTAAGACTGTTTTTAGTGACAGGCTAAATATGGCCATTGACATGCACTAGCCTAGCACCAGCGACCTCTGCAAATACAAGGACTGGATGGAATATTTAAAAAAGTGTCTCCACACGTCTCCAACACTCTGGCTCACTAGGAAATGAGGTCCTATGTCCAAAATTCTGGACTGTCCCTTTAATCATCAAAACAGTGAAAATGAATAGTGTGTTGGATAAACAATACTTTTCTTCTACTAAATAAGTGACAAAATTGTTGAGCAGTCAGAAAAGAAAAAAAAAATGCTAAAAGAAACCGAAAAATACTCTTAACACAATATATCGATTTAGCAATCCATGATAACAGTACTACCAAATACTACCAAATTTAATATAATATTTTGATATTTTTGCATACCCCAAGTCCACAGTTATTCCTCACTTACCTTATGCATTACTGTAATTATTCACCATGAGTGCTTTAATCAACTTTTAGAGGCAGAGGTAACGTTAACAACTAGGATGCTATAAGAGCTCTACCTGATTCTTGTTCAGTAAAACCACTTTATAATTAGATGCAGGCAGTATACAGAGGTCTCATGTCTACCTTAGGAGTTGCTTATACAATATATCTGTAATGGGGTAACACTAATCTTGCTCAGCTACACAGAAAAAAAAAAAAAATAGAACCACCTTAACAGTGATAAATCAGGACAATCATGCACACACTTTCCACAAGGTCAGAATGAACTTTTGGCTACAGATAAGATTTGAGCTAAAGAAAAAGCAGCACTTCACAGAATTTGACTACAGAGAAGAAGAAACACGCTGAAGTTTTGGAGGCGTACTTAAAGTTTCTGTTGGGAGGAAATGGGAACATAAGACGAGAATTGTGATTTTGTCTGAGCGATTTCAGAAAGTAGAAAGTCATTATACAACAGTTAGCTGCAGCTGTCAACTGAAGATGGGAATTTCTGTGAGCTGTTTCTGTGGCAAAGAAAAAAAATACTGTTTATAGTTTTAATTGCAGCTGCCAAGGTCTTACACTATACAAAACTGGAACTTTTTTAGATTTTTGCTTTTGTTTTCTCTTCATAAATACACCTATATTACATGTAGTTTTGTTAAATTACGTATGTCTCATTATGTGAATATTTTGTTTAGCGCCACCTTGTGACATCATTAATTCAGAAGGGAGTATTACATTTCTATGGGGTAATAATGGCTAACACATAACGTATTTAGATCACCATGTTACCTTTTATTGTTTTGAAAATGCTATATTCACCAAAACTACGCATTAAAATGTAAAATGTAAGCTTCAGTTTTGTTTTTCACACCCCGAAGCAAGTTCCTAGTTTGTGAAATTGGTTCACTGACAATGGCAATAAAACCTATTCTGATTCTGAGTCTTCCTCTCCATGCTAAGCCACTCCCCCTTCAGAATGCAATCATGAAACTACTGCACATCATCAGGTTTGTCAAGACATTGTTCTGTACCATGCGTTTGTATATGAAAATTGCAGTGTGGGATCATGGGTGGTCTTGTAGTAGGGCTGCTAATGCTGAACATACACTGTGCCTTTTTTTTTTTGATCATTTCACTCAGCCCCAGCTCAAACTGTACGACCAAATTGCAGGGTTTAAAAGTTCATAGCTCACGATTCATGTTCTCACACTATAAGAACGACTTCAACAGTACAAAACCCTCATGAGAGGCGAATGGATTTCAAACAAGTTTGGTATTCTTGCAACTTATGATTGCCGATCAGGAGCTGGTCCTGAGGTATTAAAGGGACAGTTCGTAATTTTGGCCATAGGACCTAATTTCCTAGTGAGCCAGAGTGTAAACGGTTCTCGTTACCCCATGTATATTACACGAAGCACAACACACGAGTAAGTGAAAACTCGGCCTGATCGCAAAAACAGTGGCACGAGTAAAACATTTTCTCAAAAAGGAGGGTAAGGAGGGTTTGAATAGTACCTGGAAGAGATCGTTAAATTACTCAAACATGCATGAATTACATATAAAACCTCTTCGGGCATGGTTTTGATGAGGGAACAACATTGTAACATGATACAAACCTCCAAAAATGATACCCCCTTTAGGATGTATTCTCTGAAGTGTACCTCTTTGTTTTAAACTCCATACAAAATCTACATTCTCAATACTCAACTTTGAATGTATATTATTTTGCTGTTGGGAAAAGAAATTACCTTCACATTTTTCATAATTATAGACTAAAATATTTACATCACACACATTATATTGGCTACTTAATAAGCAATTAAACACTTCATTAATCCTGTTAGTAATTAAAATTCATTGGTTTCGCAAGTCTAACCCCACGTGAAATAACATGTTTTTATGAATGCTAATTATATGCAAAACAGAATGCCTTTCCTTTTATTATGTGCTAAGTTTGTCTAAGAAGCAATATTCACTCGTTTGAATGAATTATCAGTTTAAGGTGCACCATGTAACTTTTTGGTTTGGGTCCAACACCTGCTTGTTTCCATGGATATCATTGCTCTGCCTGGAATGTTGCACAGTATGACATTAAACAGCTCTACCTTACATCAGAGTCCTGCACAGGTCCATTTTTGGAGACCCGCACCCACGCAGTACAGCACCGCACCCGTCTGTTAACCTGTAATTTTATCAGAGTTAAACCCGCACCCGCCCAGATCTGTTAACATTACACCCGTTACCCATCTGTGCTGTGATAAATCACACACAAATTAAAAGCATTCTAGCTAAAGCATCCATCAGAATATAATTGAAAAGTTACGACTTAAAGAATTACAATCACAAAATGAAATGAAACGGTTACACTTTCTTCAGTATGAATACAAATTCACAGACGCGACTCGACTGTCATCACTTCACAGGTGTTATTTACTGAGCAGAAGAAACATAGATCGAAATGCTGAACTTTTGCCCCACACTCCCCATGCACTAAACCAGGACTAACACAAGACTAACCCAGGACTGATTCCAGGACTGAACCAGGAGGACTAAACCAGGACGGAACTATGACTAAAACAGGGCTAAACCAGGACTAGACCAGAACTGCACCAGGACTCACTGTTGGGATGGACTGGGAGGTGCGCCCCCTGCAGACTGTCGGGTGACTCCACACCCCATAGAGGTAAGAGCAGCCATTGCCCGATCGTGCTTTCCAGATACCCTGCTCCACTGGCTCGGGGTTCTCTCTCTTAAGTCCAAGATTAGTCCTGGTTTAGTCCTGGTGTAGTCCAAGTTAAACTATTTGCCCATACCCACGGGTACTCGACCTGGACTATGCCTGCCATTTATTCAAAAACAGGTGGTTTTAAAGATTCAAAATACCTAGAAAAACTGGAATTTTGACAGTGACTTGCAGCTTAGTCTGGTTTGTTCACCATGGCGATAGAAAGGTTTAAAACTATAGTGTGAAACATTCCAGACAAAGCGATAACATGACCACGGAGAAAAGCATTTGACGGACCCTCCACCAGAAAAGTTACACAATCCAGCCTAAAAGATGCAGCTTTGAATTGAATCGCCCGCAGTGGTGACATTACTTTGCACTGAGCGAGTAGAGAGTATTTGGTCATCACATTTCTGCGCGCTACATTCATCATGCTGGACTCATTTGTTCGACTGGAGTGATTTAATCTGAAAACCTCAAGAGTCTCATTTTTCTGTAGAACAAGGTCACTTCCTGCTTTTCAAATTTTAATGTGTAGCACCGCTCACAAAAACATTACCCACAATTCAGCTGGTTTGGTACAATGACTAATGATAAAATCTACTAAAAACACAGCCACTTGGAAATCTCACTCCTGACCTAAAGCAACATGGTTTTAGTTTTAGTGTGAATTGATTTAGTTGTTAAATAATATAGCAACAAGATCATTCAGTTGTGAAGAATTGTACTTGAAGGAATTAGACAGAGATGATTCTTGCGAGCTTTAAGCCATGTTATAATGTTGGTACGACATCAAAACATGGAGTTGTGTTTTGTTTTGTTCACACATTTGGGTAATTCTTTATTATTAGTCAAAAATCTGAATGCTGCGTTCCACCTTGTGTCATGTAGTGGTAGTTTTCAAGTTAACAGCTATATTTTACATTTAGTTCAGTAGAGATGCGCAAGACTAGGGCTGAAATCATCCAGATGATTTTAGTGAAGGTGTATGAAGTTTAAAAACACAGTGGAGCACTTCCTGTATTACCACATGACATCAAGGCAAGGCAAGTTTATTTGTATAGCACAATTCTTACACAAAGTAATTAAAAGTGCTTTACAGAAAAAGAAATATATTAAAATCACAATATAAACAAATCAAAACATAAATAATCATCATAAAAAGCGAGAGAGAAATTAAATTAGAGAGAAGAAAACGAAAAATGAAAACCTTCCAGTCATTTGCACAGCTAAACAGAACAGTTTTGAGCCTGGATCACAAGGTGGAACAGAGTGTTTTCTGATAAGAATTCAGTCTAAATATGTGGGATTTATGTGTTAAATAAGTGTGAATGAAACAAAATTCAACTCTAGATGTGTTTTTGATGAGGAAGCAACATTATAACATATACATCTACACAGTGTTAAGGAGTAATGGATTACATGTACCAGAGTTATGTAATCAGAGTACAATTTATGAGTAACTGTATTCAGTTTCAGTTAGTGGTAATTCAGTTACAGTTACTTTGTGGAAATAAATGGATTACATGGCGTTATTTTCCTGTTTTCACATTTTAGGCTATATCCCTTTTTTTTGGTAATTCCACTCATTGCCGGATACTAAACCAGGACTAAATCAGGATTGAACCAGGACTGAACCCAGGTCTAAACCAGGACTAAACCAGGTCTAAAATAGATCTAAACCAGGTCTAAACCAGGTCTAAATCCAGGTCTAAACTAAATCTAAACCAGGTCTAAACCAGGGCTAAAACCAGGCCTAAACCAGGTCTAAACTAGATCTAAACCAGGTCTAAACCATGTCTAAAACCAGGTCTAAACTAAATCTAAACCAGGTCTAAAACAGGACTAAAACAGGATTTAAAAGGACTAAACCATGCCACGCGGACCATGTTTCCTCCTCTTCTATCAATAATATTTTTAATACGGTTCAGGAAAGACTGGGCTTTTTATTGTCTTTTAGCAGACAAAACTTCTTATGTGAAGATATCCGAGTCTTTGCTACTCTACAGAAAATCAAGTAATCCAAAGTATTCAGATTACGTTACTCACTTTAAGTAATTTAATGGATTACGTTACAAACTACATTTTGAGGTATGCAATCTGTAATCTGTAGGGGAATACATTTTAAAAGTAACCTTCCCAACACTGCATATACATAAAAAAATAACATAATCTGGACTCTTTAATGGGAAAAGTTAACAAAAAATCAAAAATAAGCTTTTATCTCAGAACTAAATCAAAACATCATTGGAGCACAGGGTCAATTCTTTGTTGTTGTGGTATTAATTTTTTTTATGTGTATATGACATTTTTAATCATATAGTAGCACAATTTCTGATTCAAAAAGCAATGAAATCTGAGCACACAGATCGTCCATTCTCGCAGATGTTGCTACAGGAAACGTACACGGCGAAAACCTGCTGTTAACTAACTGCATCGACCTCCATTGACCTTTCACCTCTGACCTCGCATGCCATTGTACCGCATGAACTGCAGCCTGTTTGAAGAGCAATGTAGAGTTAAACATGCACCGAAAGCTGTAAAGAAAAAACAACAACTACAGCATATGGCAATAAACATGTCTTTGGGCACCAGAGAATATCGCCACTAGTTGTACATAGTGAAGGCTGCAATCAAATCAAAATCACAATTTGAGTTGGTGCAATTACAAAATCACAATTATTTAGATAATCGAATGTCTACTCTCTTTCCCTGCCGTCTCAAACTCCAGCGGAAACAGCCAAACCAACAATGACAAATAGTGACATTCGTTAAAAACATGTTTGAAGAGATTTTAGATGCATGTTTCAGTAAATTAGTGATCTCTACCGGGACCCATTTGAACACTCCTTATAGTTAGCTGTAAGATTGTGCCCAATTCTACTCAAAACTTTACAGAACAACTTGACAAACCTGATGCCATGTGCAGTAGTTTCATCAGCGGGACACGTTGTTTTTGGTGAATATAACATTTCAACCTGGAGAGACGCAGGCAGACAGAAAAAGAAAGTTATTGGTAAGCTTTATTGAATGAGTTAGCTTTGGTGTTTAGACCCCTGCTGAAGACACTGTGATGAAGGGCGTGTCCGATTAGATGATATGTAGGAGAGGTCTTTCCCCCGGGACCTGAACTCTGGAGGTGGTGGAGGGAGGCCAAGGAGATTGAAGCCGAGGGTATGCTGGGGAGAATTTGGGGTGAAACCGAAGCTACTATGCATACAGTAGACCTTTTTCACAACGGCCGGAAGTGCCCCGCTGTAGGTTTGCGGGACTTCCGGTTAATGGTGCTAATGTTAGAGATGTAATTTGTGAACATCTGTAGCATTCAAACTGCACAAATCTATCTATCTATGCTAATATGTACGTCATGAAATTAATTTTAAATTTTAACTCAAGAATCAGTCTGAGTTCACAAGCTACTTATGTTTTATTTTTGACCATAAGGTTAGCTTTGCTCAGGAGTTGTTCACTAATGCTAGACATTGTTTGCCTTTAAGTTTTCATCTTTCTTACCTGACACGTGTGTCATTTACCCTACATCGCGGCACTTCTGGCCGTTGTGAAAAAGGTCTATGGGGGTTTAAATTTGACAGACTAGAGGCTGATTGAACAGGAGGAGGTGCAACGAACTTAGGTCTTCCAGGCTGAATTCACGTCAGCTCCATTTTCAAAACAATAAAACATAACATGGGCTATAGACTGCAGCCTGAAGTGAACCAATTCCGATTTTTTTGGAACCTATGTGACCAGTATCTGATCTTTTAATGACAGTCTGAACGACACAGGTCCGATTTTTTCAAATGCGACCCAGGCCACTTTGATATGTGGTCCTGAAGCCAATACATATCCGATCTTTTGACATGCGACTTCAGTCTGAACGGCCAAAGCGCATTCATCCGACCTACACGTTATCAACAAGTCACTATTCTGCGCTGAAGTAGGCGAAAATTGTTAATGAACTCCATGTCACTGAAGCGAAGCACATCGCCACTCACCACTCTTGGCTACATCTGTGCATTCACACGTTCCTTTCAACGGAAGTTGCTGCCGCTGCCCCACAAAACGCCATGGCCAAAAACCTCGTCCTTCTCCTTCTCAATCTCCTCCTTAAAACAAGTAAGTTGTAAATGTTCTGGCTCTGGTACGAGAGGAACTTTAAAATCGCTAGGTGCTTAATATTCGCATCCATGTTTGGACAACTTCTGTAAACACAGAGCACGCTCGCTGCGGTTGATGTCATCGTGTCTCCAGTGCGCATGTGGGATACTTTTGGGCCGTTTACTGTTCACACTGGAGTTCACATAAAAGTCGCATTTAATTGAAAATGTCAACGACCTCGCAAAAACATCGGATTTCACAAAAAAATCTGAATTGAGCGTTAAGCCCTGCAGTCTGAACGTAACCATGATGATCATTATGTGTTAGCAGTTAATACCTCATAGAATTTCAATTGTGTATCTGCTGACAACTTAAATTATATGAATTATATGAGGATCGGAAAATGTACTATTAGCCTGAATGCTGTTCCCAAAGGTTTTAAATTCCCAATGTTGTTTTTTGGCATTATTACAGTATCCCTGAATCTTTACATTTTGAACATTTAAATGTGTACATGTACAGAAAACCGTGTTGCCATGGTGACTGTTGGTCTGCATGAACATAATTTTATTGACATTGAGATTTCCTAGAACAAAGCTGCATTTGATGATTCACACTTCAATGACATAACACATCGAGGAATAAGACATCTCTAGATATTATTATTTTGTGGATATTTGTGGAAATTTAAAAATCTTTATTGTTCAGTTTTGAAATTTATAAGCGTGAATTCTTATCCATAACAAAACCTCTTGGGGAAAAAAAAAAAAAAAAAAAAAAACGCTAAATAATTCCGAAAACCAGGGTCATTTGCAGGTTGTAGAGAAAAGTGGTTTGGGACTCTGACAACTGAAGACAACTAAAATAAAAATACAGCATCTAAGTGACTAAAATGTGGAAAAAAATAAGACATCTTCAGTGAAAGGTGTTTGATATGGATAAGGATCTATAGTGCACAGAAGACTCCACGACTTTGATGTTTTGCAATGGGACAATGAAACTCAGTTCATATAAAGGACATTGTTGCCTGTAGGCTTCAGCTGGTGACAGGCACAAGGTATAAAGGTTTTTCTTTCCATCTATTTAAGCACAATGTGTCTTGTTTTTGTCTCAAATGTTCCACAGTATGGCATTAAACTGTTCATCTTGCATTCACTCAATTATATGTGTTTTTATTGACTTAAAAACATGCATTCTTACTATGAGTGAGCTTGTCTCTCCACAGATCTGACCTGTCACTTGACTTACTTGTGCTTGCTTAAATAAGTGTAATTTTGGGACATTCAAACCAACACAGTAACATATCTATTGAGAGAAGGAGGTGAATGACCCTCCACCAGTGCACCTTAAGCATTTTATTGTCCAATAATCAGGAAGTGCGTGTTACCAGTAACTTTACTGGTACAGCAAAATTCTCTATGGTCTCTTAAAAACTCATTGATGTGAATAATTACGGTGCTCAGAATGCATAAGGTAAGTGAGGAATAACTTTGCACCACATTTAAAATTAAGTAGTTTTGCTTTTCAGATTTTGAAGACAGTAAAAATTAGGTACAGTGCATTAAATTATCAAACCGAAATACTATCTCTACCATCCCAGTCTTTCAGCAGTGATGTATGTTAAATATTCGCTCATTTTGGACTCAAAAAGTTGAAGTTTTTGATTTTGAAAAATGTTATTTGAACAAACTCAAGAGGGGCCAAGGTTCGTTATGAAAGCCTGCCCACTTATTACAAAATTGGACTTGGCATAACAGCACCACACCCAAACTTGTTTTTATTGTATCAATATTTTTCAGCCTTCAGTGTGAAATATTACTGATGAAAGGAAATGTAATGTTCACCTCCACAGTATTTATATTTAAAGGGACAGTTTGGAATTTTGGACATAGGACCTCATTTCCTAGTGAGCCAGAGTGTTGGAGATGTGTGTAGACACTTTTTTAAATATTCCATCCAGTCCTTGTATTTGCAGAGGTCGCTGGTGCTAGGCTAGTGCATGTCAATGGCCATAGTTAGCCTGCCACTAAAAACAGTCTTACCCACTCCACAAAACACCTAAAAACAGTTATAACACCAGACTATCGATGCGAATGTCTGTGTGGATAGAATTATTTTAGAAGTAAAACCAGCTTTGCATTTGAAGGATTTATGTCTGAGCAGCAGCAGAGGGTTGTACTTCCTGATAGAAAGCTTGGCAGTGGTGGACTGATATATGAGAAAATTGTCCCTCATCATGCGACAGTTCATGCGATGCAAGGTTATTATTCTATCCACACAGATATTCACATTGACAGTCTGGCGTAATAATTGTTTTGCTTCGGGTGTTTTGTGGAGTGGGTAATGGGTAGTGTTTTTAGCAGCAGGATAACTCTGGTCATTGACATGCACTAGTCTAGCCCCAGAGACCTCTGCAAATACAAGGACTGGAGGGAATATTTTAAAAAGTGTCTCCACACATCTCCAACACTCTGGCTCACTAGGAAATGAGGTCCTATGTCCAAAATTCAGAACTGTCCCTTTAAAGTTGCATTATGTTTTCCTGCTTGTCTCATGGAGATGTCATTGACTTGACTGGAATATTCCAGTCTCGTATTATACATGTATATATTATATAGCATGTATTCAAGTGCAAATGTTTTATTTACTGAAAAAAAAAAAAAAAAAAAAAAACACATTGAAAAACATGCATTCTTGTAAGCATTTTGTTGCCTTACTGTGGAACATACCAGGCAAAGTAATATTTACATCATCCACATTTTGTCACTTTCTGTTCTTTTCTCTGTCCATTTTTCTCCAGCTGTCCCTCTTTTTTCTATTCTCCTGTTTTTCCTCTTCCTCTCTCTATCTCTTCATTCCTCTCTCTTTCTTTCCTCTTCCATCCCTCTTTCCTTGTCAACTCTTAGCTGTTGTGCAGGTAAACAGCAGCACATTTTCCTGTCTATATTCCAGGCTCGATCTCACACCAGAATCACGTGTAAAAAACAAATTATTTCTCCTCCTTTTTTCCTTCTATCCTCTCCAGCAGCATCTTTCCTCCATCATTACCCAGTCCATTAGAGCCTCTGCTGTCGTCGTCTAGGCAGTAGGCCCTTTTTGCTCCTGTGAACTGGCTTTAATTTAACACAAGACAAATGAACAATGGCAGGCTAAGTCCTTCTGGCTCCTCCACTGGACTCACTGTCTTTACAATTTAGGATAAAGAGACTAGAAGTGTGCTCTTTGAAAAATGTGCCTCCTCATGTTTTAAACTCAGTGGCCTAAGCACTTACGGCCAATCAACTGAAAATGTCATTTCAAAGTGGGACTAATGCATAATTTATTCTGGTAAAGTTTTGTTTTTCTCTCTTAGTTTAAAACCTTGTGACGAAATCGGACCACTGTGTTGCACTCTGTCTGCCTTGAATAAGAAAGTATTTTAGACTCAGACAAACTTTATTGATCCACAAGGGAAATTACTTGGACACAGTAGCGCACTCATCACAATATATTAGAATAATAAAGAGAGACCCCCTGAGCTTTGGCGGTCCACCCTGTTTCATTGTGGAATCTGAAAAATATTCCAGCTAAAAAATTCCTGACCAAGCTCAAAATGAGGAGATGGGTCAAATGCAGAGAATGAGTATGTTTGTGATGTAAATGCTTATATGCTTATAATCTGACCAGAGTTTTGCGTCTTGGGCAGTGTAGACGGAAACACTACAGTGGAGTGTATTCAACTTTTCCACTCTGATGGTTTCAGATTTTTGCATTTTTAAGCCTTAAAAATGCCGTCACTGTCTAAACAAAAGTCAATTCCGATAAAATATTTTGGCGTTTTTACCCGCGTTCTCGTATACACAGGCCCTCAGTTTTTGTTATGGGGGATAATATGTATACCTTAATGTTTCTCCTTTCACAGTTTGAAAATGCAGCTTTAATTTTCTTTATGAGATCCATTCAGAGAGGCCACTGTTCAGAATTATTTGGTTTAAGCAAGACCTATTGTGCTTGTGTCTGCTATACTACTATAATCTATGGCACTCATGGATCATTAGGTTATAATTCACACATTTTAAATGGCGATCGCAATATTGATTTAAAACAACTAAATAAAACAAACAAGCCCACTGACTCCTCTCAGCCCAAAGGGAGCTGATGTCATCGTAAAATGTCATCACAGCAAAGAGGCGGCATCTCCAACGCATGGCTGCAGATAAGAGATTTTTTTTCATTTAAACCAAAATGACTATGCGATGTTGCTGAATCCTACATGCATCACCATTTAAGAAAATAGAATTGGGGAATGGAGTAAGTACAGAGCATTGGGTTTATGCTGGTAGTGGTTAAAATTGTGATTGATCGCTAATGAGGCCTCTTGAAAATAAGTGATTAAAGGGACAGTCTGAAATTTTGGACACAGGACCTCATTCATTTATTTTGGACATTGGACTTCATCTATTATTATGCCAGACTATCGATGTAAATGTCTGTGTCGATAGTATAATGGTTGAAATAAAACAAACCTTTCATCACATGAATCGCTGCATGTTGAGCGACTATTTACTCAACAGCAGCAGAATTTTACTTTGCTGGTAAGATAGATGGTGGGTGATATCAGTCCGCTGCTGCAAAGCTTTGTATCAGGAAGTACAACTTGACAGTCTGCCGTAATTTTTTGGTTTTGGATTTGCTTCGGGTACTTTGTGGAGTGGGTAAGACTGTTTTTAGTTGCAGGCTAACATTATATAGACATTGACATGCGCTAGCCTAGCACCAGCGACCTCTGCAGATACAAGGACTGGGTGGAATATTTAAAAGTGTCTCCACGTGTCTTCAACACTCTGGCTCACTAGGAAATGAGGTCCTATGTCCAAAATTCTGGACTGTCCCTTTAAAGATTGCTCAGACATGCACGAATCACTCCAAATATAACTTCAGGTGAGTAAACGGCGAGGACAAACAAATCTAACATGGTTAAAAGCTCCGAAAAGTCAACTGTGAATAAAAGATCTGCTTTAAGACATGTTCATACATCTGTAGACCTTACCTCTACACTGTAATTGCACTTGAATACATGCATGTGCAAAGTCAGATGGCTATACATTGATAAAACAAAAAAAAAAACATGTTAAGATGGTATTAGTTGGAATGTTGTTTTGTTGTTTGAACTATTTGAATCTGTGTATGAAATAGTTCCTTATGCTGCTTATCACACTGAACAAGCTCACCATAAACGCAACATTTCAATTGTTTTATCTTTCAGGTAGGTTTTCTCAAATGGAAAAGTGGCTAGTGTCGCTTTAAGCCTCTTGTCAAACGTATTGGGTAAGAAGTTGGTAATTCCCAAAGATTATATTAAAGTCCTTTAATGGAGCTGGTCTGGTGACACAATGCGGTGGTGTGAGTGTGTTCCTGATACTAAGAATAGGGATTGTTTCCTAATCTGATTTTTACAACACTCCACCTTTTGTTTGAGCAAAAACTGACCAATGCTGACGTACTGAGATGGACACAGCTTCTTAGTGCAAAGTAGATAAGTAATAGTCAAATATTTTTCATGTAATGTTTTATATAATTGATTATAAGCAATTGGAGTTTTTAACACAGCATTACAATACAATATTTTCATCGGTATATTCACGATAATCAATAAAATATTCTTCATAGACGTCATCACAGTGGTATAGTACTAGTATTTAGTATTTGTATAGTAGTACTGGTGATAGTAGTAGTAGTTGTTGTTGTAGTTGTAGTAGTAGCACTTGCAGTACCTACATTTACATTTTGAAGCAGCTAAACTTTTACATACAATACAAGATTTTGACCAGTATAATCACGATTATCAATTAAAATATTCTTCATAGAGGTCGTCACAGTGGTGTAGAACTAGTTTTTAGTATTTGTATAGTAGTAGTTCAAGTAGTAGTAGTAGCTGTAGTAGCACTTGCAGTACCTACATTTACATTTTGAAGCAGCTGAATTTTTACTTACAATACCATATTTTGACTGGTATAATCATGATTATCAAATAAAATATTCTTCACAGAGGTTGTCACATTGGTATAGTACCAATATTTAGTATTTGTATAGTATTAGTTGTAGTAGTAGTAGTAGTTGCAGTACTTACATTTACATTTTGAAGCTGTATACTTTTACTTACAATTCAATATTTTGACCGGTATAATCACGATTATCAAATAAAATCTTCATAGAATTCACCATGGTGGTATAGTACTAGTATTTAGTATTGTATAGTAGTAGTTGTAGTAGTAGCAGTTGCAGTACCTACATTTACATTTTGAAGCCGCTAAATTTTTACTTAAGTACAAATTTGGAGTGCTTCTATTCAACCAATGTTCTCAATGTTAGGACCAAAAATGTCTCCATTTAGTCAGGTCTTAGGTGTAGTTAGAACCAATTTTGACTGAGGCTATTCTCCGGAAACTTGAATTTAAAACTTAAAAACACTTCAGAAGAGTGTAAAGTTCAATGTTATAACGTTTAATCCTTTTATAAAACTGATAAACTGTAATCGGAATCTTTCCTTGGATTTAGAATATCTTTATCTGGATAATGTCAAGGCTTCAGTAAAGTACACCCACTCTGTTGTACTTGGCTTTGAATACACATTGTACAAAATAGACTTTTATGAGCTTTTAAGCATGTTACAATGGGTTTCCCTCGTCATTAGTTTACTCAGAGTTGTTTTTGAGTGATTTATGCATGTTTGAGTAATCCTGCATTGAACGGCATTGGACCTGTTTCTTTTGAATGGAGATTTACGACGATTTAATACCAAAACAAAGACTAATACAGAGCATATCTATCAGCTTGCCTACAGTCAGGCATATATCATTTTTATAGCTGAAAAATGCCACAAAAAATACGGATCTCCACAGATTTGAACTGTAACTTGGCTTGGTGGCATCACGTACTACCATGCTGTGGAAAAGCAACAAGATTTTCATGGGAGCAAGTGGTGGACCATCTGTTACTAAAAGGTCCATATTACACTGTTTTCTGATCTATTTTATAATGTTGTTTCCTTATCACAAACATACCTGGAGTCATGCTTTGTGTCATACGTTCATTCGTTTTTCAAAATAAAATGAAAAATAAGAAAATGAAAAAAAAAAACAAAAACAATTTTCTTCATTATTTGTCTCCAAAACCAAACTGACAGACAACGATTTTTTTTTTTTCAGTTTTCAATTTTATGTCTAAATGAATAATGGAAAAAAATGGATAACGGCCGTTTCCTGTTTTCGTGACTCAAATTGGGATGCTGGAATTTTGTGCTGCATACGGACTGAACCAGAACTGAACCAGAACCAAACCAGGACTGAACCAAGACTAAACCAGGACAGAACCAGGACTGAGTGTCCGGACGGGCCCATGTAGACTGTCGGGTGATCAGGACTGAGACCGGGACCAGGCCTGGACCAGACCAGGACTGAGACCGGGACTGACACTGGGACTGATACCGAGACCAGACCGGGATTGAGACCAGTTTAGCCTGTTTTAGTCCTGTTTTAGGCCCAGTTTAATCCTGGTTTTGTTCTGGTTCAGTCCTACTTCAGTCCGTTTGTGGCACAAAAGTCTAGCATCGCAATTTGAGTCACGTAAACAGGAAACGGCCGTTATCCATTTTTTCCATTTCTCATTTAAACACAAAATTGAAAACTGAAAAAAGAAATAATCAGTTTTTTTATTTTGGTTTTGGAGACAAATAATGATGAAAATAGTTGTTTTTTCACTTTCTTATTTTGAAAAACGAATGAACGAATGACACACAGATTAACATTACACTTGTTTTTGGACTTTGGAGGAGGAAATCTGACACATATAAAGCATCTTATCAAGGAAACACTGCATTATAAAACTGAAGTCTTGGTCATTTGTTAATTTTCTTTCATAAGTTGCTTTCAATGGAACAGACCTGAGACAGTGCCAGCTCATTTAAGACCTGAGTAAAAATTGGACTAAAGCCAGAGACATAGGTCAGTGACAGTGCAGTACTTTGGGTAATAGCTGCTTTCAATGCAACACCTCCTCTCTCCTCCTGTATTAA
This sequence comes from Boleophthalmus pectinirostris, assembly GCF_026225935.1. NCBI lineage: Eukaryota > Metazoa > Chordata > Actinopteri > Gobiiformes > Gobiidae > Boleophthalmus > Boleophthalmus pectinirostris. The sequence goes on from NW_026571095.1 coordinate 23,133,623, forward strand.
AGATCTATGCGACAAGTTTAGGGTCTTCACTGACTCTATCCACTCCACTGTAGAGTTATGGCCAAAATCTAACAAATGAGGGAGCAGGGTAATGGCTGGTTGCATTCATACACACAAATGTTACATCAAAACTGGGACAAAACTGAGACAAAAATTTACAATATTGGTCCAATGAGGTTAAGTTGCTCTTCCGATATTTTATGTTGTTAGGTTCTTTTTTCAGAGTTTGAGTTTGTTTTCATACCTGACAGTTTCAACTGCTCACTGTGGTCTTCCTCAGAGTGGTTACGTGATGTTACTGTGATGTGTCCGGTCAGCTACAGGTTTTGGCCAATACCAAAATAGGCCGTAAACAAAGGAAAACAACAGATGTGAGAGAAAGAAAAACAGAACCAGAAAAACAAAAATAAAATGGAAAAAAGTGCAGAAGGCAATGACAAAACACAATATCAACACACCAGTGAAACCGTACAGAAAACTTAGACAATTACTCGTCTACCCAAAAGGCAAAATAAAACTGGAGCATTAATGTAATGTCATATATGAAGTACCCTGCATGTCCTGCAGTTAAACATACATCGGGGGAAACAAGGAGGGCATTCAGTACAATTACAAATACAGTATTCAAGTCCAGATCGTCTGCTTTAAACTTCAAGGATCATTTCAAACCTGTTTTAAACCAAAGAACCAAATATAGCTTCAATTTATGCAGGTTATATGATTTTAAACTAAACTGTACTTTAAAAGTCATGGTATATTTATATATGAATATTTATATAAGAGTTGTAGAAATGTAAATTTTTAAATGTCTTGACAAGAGTGCAAATTATTACTGTCAGAACAGAAAGAGTTAAGATTTAAGAGTGCTTAATAACAGTTAATTTGTCAGCTAGTTTAAGCATCAAGTCTTCTCAAGGCTCAAGTCCAAGTCAAGTCCCAATTCATTGCCCTTCAAGTCCAAGTCAAGTCCCAAGTCTTATTCCCTTTTATCAAGTCAAGTCTCAAGTTAAAAAAATAGTGACTCAAGTCTGACCCGAGTCCAAGTCCTGACTTGGACTCAGGTCAACACTGTCATGAAGCAGTACTTTTCAGCTACCATTTTCCTTTTTTCAGTGGAAATTGGCCATTCCAGGACTGAAATTATCCAAATGATTCTAGAGAAGGTGTATGGAGCACTTCCTGATTACCACATGCCGTCACAAGCTGGAACACTGTAGCCTAAATATGCAGAAATTGTGTGAAATGAAACAAAACAAAACTCTGGGTATGATTTTGATGAGAAAACAACATTATAATAGATCAGAAAATTGTGTAATATGACCCCAATATTTCAAAAAGAAGTCTACTTCCTGTATGCACAACTAACTTCAGCATCACTTTATAATGATGACATATCCAGTCTCATGTTGTAACCTTAATTAAAACCTCTGCAGCTTCATTTCCTATTATAGTGCAGGGCTTTCTCAATGGACACAAAGGGACATCTGTAGTGAACGCCTTAATGTAGTCTCATTATATTCAATGTGTTAATTAAAATGCATGTAACACTATCAGGAATACTCTAGAGACGGACACCTCTCCATATAAATACCATGCGATCAGACGTTATGTTAATTAACGGAAAGGCGAGGGTGATTTTTCATATTGAGATGACACAAGATGGCAGACAGTTCTCCCTCATGGTTGAAACTTTAGGCGACAGAGACAAATTAGAAAAAAATAAATAAAAAATAACAGTCAAAAGTTTGAACTCATGATCTCATTTAATGCTTTTTTCTATAAGTTAACTACTTTTTAGTTTTGGTATACATACAGAAAACAAATCAATGAAGTAATGTTTGGAATTATGTATCAAACGAAATATAACCACATTTTACTTTGTCGAACATTTTTTAGTGAAGTTATTTCATTTTTTTTTCTTTACTACATAATTCCACATATCTTGCTTCATATATCTGATGCCTTCTGTATGTATATAAAACATAAAAACTAATAAGAAAAAAAACAAAAACTGATCTGGTCTCATTCAGTGTCTTTATTTTTTTTTCTGACCACTTTCTACATTTTTATGTACAGAAAACATAAAATATATGAAGGAATGGAATTATGTAGTAAATAAAAAATACATACATATTTTTCAACAAAGCAAAGGGTGGCTTTTTTTGAGGATTTGAATATAAAATATATGTAAAAAGTTTTTTTTTTTTTTTCCCTTTGTTACATAATTCCATATCTCTTACTTCATATATTTGATGTATTTTCACTGGTAGTGTAAATAAATAAATTCACTTTGTCTTATTTTCAGTTGCATGTTGAACAGTGTAATTGAATTTATTTTTTGGGTCTTTGTCTGGCATTCGGGTTTGGCTCGAACAACAGGGAATCAAAACAAGTGCACATGTTAAAAGAGTTGGAGAGCCGCTCTGGTGTGCTACTGAAGCCAGCAGCATTATAACATTAGTCTGTCTGCTTCAGAAGGGGAATACCAGAATTATACCATCCAATTTCAAAGTATTAGCAGAGGCTGAGCCCTTTTTGTACCCCAGATTTTAGCTAATTTGTGGCATTCTTGACAAGAAGAATGTTATAGCAAAAATGGTTCAAATATTAGAGGATGTAACTTGATGCTTGATGTGAACTCGAATTGCATGAAAAAAACATAATTTCTGTTTAGCCTGGAATGTTCCACAGTATGTTTTTTTTTTAAAGGCAAATAAGTTACAACAAGGACCTAATGATTAATGCTGCACTATGTAACCTTTATTAGTATTATTAGCCTTATTCATCAGCTAGTTACACTTCGTGGAAATCGTCTGACCTTGCAGCATTAGGATTCGTTCACTTGACGGTAGGCGGGTACTTTTTTTATTTAACCAATTGCTGCTATTTGGTAGTGACGTATGTAATGTGCCAAATCCCGTAGGAAGAAGGGTAGTAACGTCTTTCCCCTTGATAAAATTCACCAAACATTCTCTTTGTTCCGGCTTTAAATCCTCGATCTCGGAAATCGTTGCCAACACAGAATGTATCGCTTCGTCACATCCATCTCGACCGCTTTGTTTACTGTTGTGCTGTACCACAAAAGGAATCCAGTCAGGCGCTTGAGTTTAACGTCATGGCCTCACAGCTCTTTCCTGATTGGCCGGTGTGCAGTCTACAATATCTATGGTTCTTGCAAACCGTCTAGTGTATTCTGATTTCTGACCTAGTCGCTGGAGAGAAATTAAATTGGCACTAGGTGGCGCCCGCCTGTCTAGGGTATTACTCTTCTATGGGGTACTAATTGCTAACACACAACATATTTAGATCACCATCTTACCCTTTAGTTTTTTTTTTGAAAATGTTATATTTTCCAAGAGCAACATATTAAAGTGTTTCATATGTTTCACTTTTGTCAAGTCTTCCCTTCCTTTCCTCCTGTGCTAAGTTACTCCCCATTCAGAGCAGTATCACAACACAATCATCCTGCTAATGAAACTACTGCACATCGCATCAGGTTTATCCAATTGCTGTGTAGTTTATATCACATTTTTGTATGATGTTTTTGGAGAACTGCCACGTGTGATTATGAATGATGTTGGTTAGTGGGTGGGGCTAACTATAAGAAAGGTTGGAATAGGACTCGGGAGAGATCACTAAATTACTCAAACATGCATGGATGACATCTTAAACCTCTTCAGGAATGTTTTTGATTAGGGGACTACATTATAACTAGTGCTGTCATGCGATAAAAAAAATTGAGAGATTAATTAATTATGATCTGTAATTAATTAATCTAATTAATCTCATTTTAATCTCACCTAAAAATTGCTGAGAAAAGCTTCAATTTGAGGTATTTTCATTTAAATTCATTATTACATTATTGTGGCAGATCAAAAGACTGATATAGATTTAAAAAAGTTACTTTATAAAGTCATTTATTGTTCAACAAATCTCTTCAATTTGGCTGTTGAGCCCAAGTCTCCATGAATAAGAAACTGTTTGCTGTAAAGTAGCAAAGATGAGGAAATCTGAACATAATAACTTTTGTCTACTTAAAGACAATAAAAAGTCCAGTCTTTCCTTAACCATATTAAAAATATTATTGATAGAGAAATGCTTTATATATGAGATCACTGGTTTTAGTCCTTGTTTTAGTCCTGGTTTAGACCTGCTTTAGACCTGCTTTAGTCCTACTTTAGTCCTAGTTTAGTCCTGGAAAGGGTTAGTCCTGGTTTTAGTCCTGGTGTTAGTTCTGGTTTAGTCCTGGTTTAGTCCTGGTTTAGACCTGGTTTAGACCTGGTTTTAGTTCTGGTTTTAGTTCTAGTTTAGACCTGGTTTAGTCCTGGACTGGATTAGTCCTGGTTTTAGTCTTGGTGTTAGTTCTGGTTTAGAGGCTCACAGGAGGAAGCGCGGTTTACGCAGCGTAGCGAGAAAACACGATCCACACGCGGCTCACGGGAGCACGTCGGTGTCCGCGCAGTAACTACGGAAGGAAACGTGGTCCGCGCGTTCTCAGGTTAATGACGATGATGAAGGTGTGTGTTGTGTTTGTGTTGTGTGTGTTGTGTGTGTGTGTTTGTGTGTTTGTGTGCGTTGTCCCCTCATGTGGCAGGTCACTATAGGACAGTAGTGCAGACATCATGAGTCTATGCAGGTTGTTTTCACCAGTGACATTTAAATTGTAGGCGTATATTTGTTATTTTCTTTTATATTTCACGTCGGGAGAATAATTTCCAAGATGTGCGCTGCTGACTCTGTTCTACTGGCTGTTCGACCTCGTCCATTGTGCGACTGACGCCGCCAACGTGACGTTTACGTCGCTCTTACTGCGCTCGTTTTGTGTGGGTTTCCGACAATGAGTGGAATTACCGAAATAAAAAAATGTATAAATGTGTTTTTTGTGTGTGTGTGTGTTGTTGTCCCAGCAACACATAAAAACTGGTTTAATAATAAAGCAACTCACATACAGAAACAGTAAAGTTAGAGATTAAAAATGAGATTAACGCGATTAAAAAACATAACGCGCTAAATATGACTGTAATTAATTAATCGCAATTAACGCGATAATTTGACACCCCTAATTATAACATGGTAGAAATCTGGAAAAAATCGACCCCGTGTTTAATGAATACTCAGTACCAGTTATATACCCAGCGCATATGATGGAGTGATAATGAGCTTGTCTGCAGTACCAGCATGTTACCATCAAAATGAAAAGCTCTCTCTCACCAACAGGCTTATTAGCAGTGTCTATGATTTAATAATGTTGAACCTGAGGAGGACACAGCTCCGGTCTTTCTTCAGATATTCTAATTAACCTAGATGCCCTCCCACCAAGCACAGAGGAGAGGGTGGTCCCAAAGACACAAAACGCAATGGGAGGTAAGAGTCACTACTTTCTTTTGGTTTAGCTTTGATTTATGTTATTCCCTTTGTAACTTAGAGATATAAAGTAATTTAAGAGGCATGAAATATGTGAGACTGAGATAAAGAAAGACAACTGCAAGAATTTCAAAGTAACTTACAATGAAATAGTTTAATTCTGGGGTAAATACTTATTCATTTCAGCTAATAAATGAATAAAATAAATAAATAAAAAGAATAGAAAAAAGAATATAACAAACCCATTATTTATTCTTGTGGTGTTGTCCTTGAAAAGTTTTTGGATCTTGTAATGAATTGATTCTGCTTTTGAAACCAAATTTGAAAATTGAAAACACTTCTGGAATATTTATTACAAAAAAAGTCCAAATTAAAATAACACATTTTGAATACCTGACCAAGGCATCTGCAGCTTACATTGTGTGTATGTTAAAGGACCCACATTATGCTATTTTCTGATCAGTCAAAACCATTCCTGGAGTTTTGTTTTATTCACACATATGTAACACACAAACTCTATATTTAATTCCTTTCTCAATCAGAAAACCCTCAACACTCAAACATGTGGTAATACACCTTCACTAGAATCATTTGCTTAAAGGTAAATATTCCATCCAGTCCTTGTATCTGCAGAAGTCTCTGGTGCTAGACTAGTGCATGTCAATGGCCATAGTTATCCTGCCACTAAAAACTGTTTTACCCACTCCACAAAACACCCGAAGCAAATCTGTTATTACTCCACTGTTGATGTAAATGTCTGTGTCAGAGGTGGTGACTTGCAAGTCGTGACTTGGACTCGAGTCAGACATAAGTCACTATTTTTAGGACTTGAGACTTGACTTGATAAAATGGACTAAGACTTCGACTCGAAGGTCAGTAACTTGGGACTTGACTCGGACTTGAGGCCTGAAGCACTTTTAAACCTGAATTCTTTCTATTCTGACTATAATGATTCACACTAAGATCTTGTCAAAACATTTAAAAAGGAAAAGTTTATTTCTTCAACTCTTATATACTCTATAAATACTCACTTTAAATATATTATGATTTTTTAAGTACAATTTATCTTAAAAGTCATACAATTGCAAAAATGTAAGCTATATTTGGTACTTTGGTTTAAAGACTTCAAATTACTTGAAACTCAAAGCAGACGACTTGGACTTGACTTGGACTTATGGGCCAGTGACTCGAGACTCGACTTGGACTTGCCTGTATTTGACTTGAGACCTGGCTCGGACTTGCAGTCAAAGACTTGAGACTTACTTGAGACTTGCGAAACAATGACTTGGTCCCACCTCTGGTCTGTGTTGGTAGAATAATGTTTGAAATAAAACTAAACTTGTATCACATGTATCGTCGCATGTTGAGGGACTATTTTCTCAGCAGCAGCGGAATTTTACTTTGCCAGTAAGATAGGTGCTAGGGGATATCAGTCCGCCACTGCCAAACTTTCTATCAGGAAGTACAACTCACTGCTGCTGCTCAGACATAAATCCTTCAAATGCAAGATTGGTTTCACTTCAACACAGACATTTACATCAACAGTGGTGTAATAATAGATTTGCTTCGGGTGCTTTGTGGAGTGGGTAAGACTATTTTTAGTGGCAGGATAACTATAGCCATTGACATGCACTAGCTTAGCACTGGACTGGACACAGGACTGGATGGAATATTTAAAAAGTGTCTCCACACGTCTCCAACACTCTGAATAATTAGAAAATGAGGTCCTATGTCCAGAATTCCAGACTGTTCCTTTAATTTCAGACCTGGAATTGACAATCTCTACTGAAGTAAAGATAAAAGGTAGCTGTTAACTTGAAAACTACCACTTCATGACATCACAAGGTGGAACAGAGCATTTTGAAGTTTGGAGATGTAGACAGACTAATAATACAGGAATAGAAGATGTTGTGAATGAAACAAAACACAGCTCCAGGTCTGTTTTTGAAGAGGTAGCAGCATTATAACATGGCTTAAAGTTCAAAAGAGTAAATTTTGAGTAATATAGGACCTCTAATAGTGACTGAAATTGCTCCCATTCAAATCCTTTATTGGTGCAACTTGGGTGGAAATATTTCTACCGTTAATATATTGTTCAGGGTCAAGTATGAAGCTATAGTGATGATTTTGTGATGCAATTCTAAGGTAAAAAATGTCCAATGCATGAAAACTTATTCTTTTTCCAACTCGGCTGCCCAAGTTTGAGACTCCACCCTTGACTTTTCTGTGACCTGTAGAGATTGTACGATTTAAAATGAATGCTCCAAAAGGAGGTGTGGTGGTGCACGGTGGTTAGCAATTATGTTAAGAAAGTCATGTGACGTTTGACCCCTTGGTGACCTTTACATGTGGAGTCTTTGTGTAGTATGGGCACCACCATTTAAATACACAACTTGAGGTGGGTGGTATTTAGCGACAATTTCTGAACTGCATTTAGTAACTTTTTACTTTTAAGACTAGGGCTGAGTTTCATTAAGAAGTTGCCAATACATATCTCGATACATAGACCACGATACAATACGTACCTCGAGACGATATATTTTAAATTGATTCAGTATGGTTCAATAAAAAATAAAGGCTAAATGATGACTGTGATAATAAAAGTCTTTGTTAAACCACTTCTTGTGCAAAGTTAATATGAAACACAGACATTTTAATAATCAAAACAGTGAAAATATGAATGTGTGCATAAACGAGTTTGAGTCCTCCAAACAAGCAACAAAACTGTAGCGCAGTAACAAAATAATTTTGTTAAATATACCAAAAATACTCTTATCGATATATCGATACAGCAGCCCACAATATATCGATACTGTATCATCACATTAAACGATACGATATATTGGTATTTCGATATTTTTGCACACCCCTATTTAAAACACCATATTAATCCTACTTTTTAAGTAAGTCTACAAGTGCCACATGCTTTATATTAACAATATGAAATAAAATGAACATTTGTGTTTTTTGCATCGTTCCAAGGTCTCTTAATTGATTCAGTTTACTCCACTTTCCACTACTAGATGGAGTAGAGAGCTAATTTGGTTTTGAATCTTTTTTGGCAATAGACCAAATTATATCAAGTAACAGTTATTTTAATTACAACACTCCAATCTGTGCATACGATAACTGCAACAAAAACAAAACCGTCTGGGTTAGACTCACAGTTATTTTTTCCCCTCTCCTGATGCACCGTGACTGCATTTCTACAGTCTGGGAATCATCTGTCTGGGATACGTCATGTTTTTCCACAAAGCACTTCTCACAAGACTTCCAAGGTTAGCATACCTGTCCCGCTAAATTTAACCTAACCCTAATCCTAAACTGTCCTTAACCCGATAATGTAACAACATACAGACAAAAACAAACATTACCGAGCAGAGCCAACAATGCAAAGTGACTATAGTGTGGCAGAAAGAAGAAAGACGTTGTTTTCCCATGATTCTTTCCGAACAATGTACCAGAAAACGGTGTTGGGAACAGCATTTATGTCTATGGAGGAATGTTCAGCAGTTACTATAGTGACACAATGCACATCAATAGCAAACACAGCATGAAGTTTATAGATAGTTAGAAAACTCAAGAAAAAAATTACAAAACGTATTTAAACAACACATTTTGAGAGGCCCGTGATTAGGAGTATGCAAAAATATTGAAATATCGATATATATCTTATCGTTTAATGTGATAACACAGTATCAATATCGTGGGCTGCTGTATCGATATATCGCTAAGAATATTTTTTGGTATATTTTACTCAATTATTTTGTTACAGTGCTACAGTTTTGTGGCTTGTTTAGAGAAAGGAAACTTGTTTATGAAACACATTTGACAGTTTCACAGGTTATTTTTTGGTTATTAAAATGGGCGTCTTGCATATTCACTTTGCACATGAAATAGTTTTAAAAAGACTTTTAGTATCACAACCATGATTCAGCCATTATTTTTTATTGACACGTATTGAATAATTTTGAAATATACCGAATTGAAAGTGCACTGTGTGTTCTGTATTGTGGCCTATGTATCGAGGTATGTATCTTATCGGCAACTTCTTAATGATAATCAGCCGTACCTGTGATCTATATAAGCATCCATGGTCCTGTTTAGGCATTTGATTTTCAACAAAAAGGTGAACATGACTAACTTATAATAACTGCTGCTAATGTTTTTGTCTTTAATGTTATGCTGGAGGCACTTTATTTGCCTTATTCATCAGCCAGTTTCACTTCATGGAAACCGTCTGATCTCACTGCATTAGGATTTGTTCGCTTGACAGTAGACAAGTACTTTTTCATTTAACCAATCACTGCTATTTGGTTGTGACGTATGTAAAGTGCCACTAATGGAGTAACTGGTATATTAAGCTTTTCCCAAATCCCATAGGAAGAAGGGCAATAACGTTTTTCCATTTGATAAACTTCACCAAACATTCTCTTTGTTCCGGCTTTAAATCCTCGATCTTGGGAATCATTGCCAACACAGAATGTATGGCTCTTCGCTGATCGGCTGGTGCCCGAACTCGCACTTCTGGGGTTCTTGCAAACGATTCCTGATCTAGTCGCTGCGAAGAAATGAAATTGAGCGGAGGCACTAGGTTGCACCATGCTGCCTAGCACTTTATGGCCTGATTGTGTTAAAACAACTCTCAGAATAAAGAATAACTTCAGTAACAGAGGTTCAAACAGAGCAGTGCCTCTAGTTAACTTCACCCCCACAGAGAATGGTCAGTGGTATTACTATCAATACTGTCAATATCAGTACTAGTTGTTCCCAACCCCAGGGCTATGTTAAGTTTTTCAGTCTCATTTGTTTCTCAAGTTACTTCATTTACAATACTTTGCATAATATAATGGCCATTTCTGTTACCAAAGTTAAAATCAAAAATACATCCCCTTTAATCCTAATCGTATTTCATTCCCAGGACATCAGCCTGACTTCTCCCGCTAGCTCACCTCCGCTCTCTCCTCCTCTCATGTTGTTCCCAGCATGACTTTTTTTTTTACAGTCCATTGTTTTCAAAGCTGCCCTTATTTTCTTTCAAAACAAACTCGCCAGTGGACAGAGACCCACATCCTTTTGCATGTTTTGTTAAATATATCCCTCTATGTGGCTTCCCTCGTTCATCCTTCCTTCCTCGTAGCTCTCGTTCATTTGTGAGATTAACAGCGGCGCTTTGAAGTTGATTTATAATTAAAAAGACATGTTGAAAGCATTGAGAGAGGAGAAGTGGAAGGTGCCTGCTATACTTAGACAAGCTATTATGCTGTCTCCAGGAAGTTTGCGCTTAACCTCTTCGCTCGAAATCAACTGAGACAAAGCCATAAAAGCAATGACAAAGTGCACAGCAAAATGTTAAAAAGGACGCGAGAGGACAACATGTTTAAGGCTTAGAGGTTCTGAAAAAGACACTGGCTCAGTCTTCAAAGTGTATGCAGACCCCACCTCCCTGAGCATGCAAAATTCCCCTCCCCTTTCTGAAACTCCACTCACTCTGGTCTCGATTTTAGCCTGTCGAGGCAGCCAGAGAGAGGAGCAAGAAGCAGAAGAAGACAGATTTGTCGACAAGTACAGACGGTGGTGTTCAAAGGAGGAGCTACCGGAAGAAGAGAGGGAAGAGGAGATCAGGTAGAAAGAATGTAGGAGAGAAAATATAAGGAGAGAGGGAGGGAGAGAGAGAGAGAGAGAGGAGAGGGAAGGGGGTTGCAAACAGGAAAGCGCACAGGCGGCATTGGAGTTTAAGCTGCAGCAGCGAAGGAGAGAATAAGAGAGAAGGGAGAGAGGGGGGCCCAGAGAGAGACGGAGAGGTGCAAGAAAGAAAGAAAGTTTGAAGGAAGACAAAATGGTTGCGTGAGGAAGTAGAGGAGAGGAACTGACTTAAGGAAGGGAGGGAGTGAGACAGAGAGACAGGCAGAGAGAGAAAGAGAGAGAGATTGAGAAAAGTTTTTGAGACGGATGAAGAAAACAGAAGGACTGGATGGCAGAGGGAGCGAGCAGCGGCATTGGCAAAACCGGAGATTCTCAACAAAGGAGCCCGTAAGCATTTGACATGTACACAGCTGAAGTAACTGGACACTATAGGTTCGTACAGAATGGTCTCTTTCCTCCCCCCTGCGCATGCCAGAGGTGCGTCCACTTCGAATACTTGGGACACAATCATGGAGGAGGAGGAGGAGGAGGGGGAGCGCAGACATCCAGACAAGGAGACCACCCAGCTTTGGATCGGACCAGGCTGGATCTCTGGGCCAAGGATCCAACCAGGACTTCCTTGGGGAGCAGTAGACTGGAGAGAAGTTGTCACAGAAGCCCGCAAAGGAGACCTGTTTTTGTCGGGACTGTCCCATGCAACCGCGCTGGTCCTGTCTGCTCCTACGAAATTCCTCCAGCTCACTGTAACTGCAACGCAAGACACTGTCCGCCTTTAAGGGAGCAGTGCCGATGTATGCATAGTAATTCAAGGGTGTACACTTTTGGCGTACCTCATCAGTTACCCCACTTACAGGTGAAAGACCAGGGGTACAAGCTGTGCAAGACGGTCAGGTATGCGTCCATAGAAGATGAAGACTACGTTTCAGACAGGAGCAGTTTCGAACCCCAACACAGTCCACAAATGGGGTATATACCAAATGGGCATTGCGGGATAGGGGCTTTCGGGGTGGAGGGTGTGGAGGAAAGAGATACGCATCAAGACTGGGACAGGACGCAGCCGGAAAGATCAGAGCAAGGGTGTAACGGACATGGGGGATTTTACAAAGGGTTTTTCACCACGGAGGTCCCGCCAAAACACTTCAACCCAAACAGGAGGAGAAATGGGTCGTGTCTAAGTTCTGCAGGTGGGACGCAAAGTTTGAAATCGAACGGCGTGATGGTGAAGAGGGAGCAGAGTCCAGAGCCAGGGGAGCAGAGGAGGAAGGACACGGTCAGGGAGCAGATAAGACAAGTGGTCACCAACCTGGAGGACGTCCTAGGAGGGCTCAAGCAAGTCCATGTGGAGATGAGAGAGGTATGACTACTACTACTACTACTACTGCTACTACTGCTACTACTGCTACTGCTACTACTCCGACCACTACTTCTGCTACTGTTAATGCTACCACTACTTTTATTACTGCTACTACTACTCTAACTGTTACTGCGATTATACTAACTACTACTCCCGCTGCTACTACTACCACTACTTCAACTGCTACTGCTACCAGTACTTCAACTGCTACTGCTACCACTACTTCAACTGCTACTTCTACTACCACTGCTACTTCCACTACCACTACTGCTACTACCACTACTTCAACTGCTACTCCTGCTATTACTACTACTTATACTATTACTGCTGCTAGTACTACTGCTACTTCTACCAGCTATTACTACTACAACTACTTATCCCTATATTTATGATAGTAGTTATTTATAACACAGAATAAAAGGTTTTTGTTTGTTTTTTTGGTAGGGAGATTTGTTGTCACTGACTGTAGCAATGTTGTAGTTGTGTAATCATCAAATATTTCTGACCAGGTAACACCAATGGAAAAAAAAACAAAACAAAACAAGGACTAAACTAGTGTGTTAAAATTTAAATTAAAATCCCAACCAATTCTAGCTAAAACTACTAAAACCAGGACTCAAAGAATGCATTCACAATTTGAACTTAGTTGGCCCCTCTTTACCTTTCAGTACTAAAAATACAAAAATATGTTGACATGTACTTTACCAAACACAGTCACTTTTAGTCTAGCCTTGAGTCATGTTGTTTTGGATAAGGGGGTGGGGACATTTCTGAAAACATTACGTAGTTTTATAGTAACACGTGATCAACAGAAGCAGACTCTACTACTTTGTGCTATAAATAAAGTCTTAAATGAACGCTCTTATTACTTTTCCTGAAGACTTCTTTTCCTCATTTACAACACCTCCGCCTCTGTTCATTCCTTATACAGTAAACACAGAGCAGCACTTTATATTTTATGGGACATTTTTAATCTGTCCTGGAGCCAGTCCCACCTTCACTCCAGACAACAACATACCAGCTACAGCCATTTCCTGTAAATATGACTCAGTGACGCAAAAAGGGTTTAACAAAAACACATTTGGGCAAATACATTTCATCACCTCATTCAAGAGACCGCAGATCTTATGTAAAGTGAGGTGTAAATTGGTTAAAGGGCTCATATTAATTTATACAGACTTTTCTGAGCTTCTGACAGTATTATGTGGTACCCCTATAAAACATCTGGAGTTTTGCTATTTTCACACATATTTGAGCAATTGTGCATTTTCAGTCAGTCTGTCTGTCTCAAAATTCTCTGTTCACCAGGTGATGTCTTTCTTAGAATTGCTCCTCTGTGTTTCAAAGCTTATACAATTTCATCATTTTCTGATTTTTTCAACAGTACAATCACTATTTATTATGTCATAATGTGCTAGCAGCTAATGTTTTTAACTTCATTTAAAGGTACACAATATATGTTTTTGTGGTGGTGTTGTCTACATGTTATTGTTGTGCAGAACATTGAACGTCCCACAGTATGGCATTAAACCACCACCTAGCCCCACCTAGTGCCTCCGCTCAATTTCATTTCTCTCCAGCGACTTGGTCAGGAATTGGAATTCACTAAATGGTTTGCAAGAACCCTGGAAGTTGTAGACCACGCACCAGCCAATCAGAGAAGAGCTGTGAAGCCATGACTGGGTCCTTTTTTGTGGTACAGCACAAGAGTAAACAAAGCGGTCGAGATGGATGTAGACGAAGCCATACATTCTGTGTAATCTGTACAATTCCGAGATCGAGGATTTAAAGCCGGAACAAAGAGAATGTTTGGTGAATTTTATCAAGGGGAAAGATGTTATTGTCCTTCTTCCTATGAGATTTGGGTAAAGCTTAATATACCAGTTAGCCCTGTTAGCGGTGCATTACATACCTCACAACCAAATAGCAGTGATTGGTTAAATTTTTAAAAAGTACCCACTCACTGTCGAGCAAACGAATCCTAATGCTGCGAGGTCAGACGGTTTCCACGAACTGAAACTGTTTGATGAATCAGGCTAAGGCAACTCTGCTCATAATAAGAATGTAGGAAAAACACCTAAATACATGACAGACAGGTTCAATGCCATACTGTGGAAAATTCATAATGTGGAAGATACACAGCATTTTCATGGAGATAAGCAGGTGATGGACCCTATATTATTGATACTGTTGAATTAAACATGAACCAATTATATCTAACAGTATGGTAAACAGAAGTAATATCATTATAGTTTGTGTAGTAGTAGTAGTATTAGTAATAGTAATAGTTAGGGATGTAACAACTGAAATATCAAAATATCAAAAGTCTCACAATAATATCGTGGGTTGTCACAATATATCTAATTACAAGTTTATTTTCTTAAATGCATTTTTTTATAGTAGCAACAGCTTATAAACATCGGGACCTACATATCCCATGATTCATTTCAGAGCAAACAACATGAAGAGATATGTTTTTTACTTGAATTCTTGGGATTATGACGGAAATAATTCACACCAAAATCTTGTTATGGTATTTTAAAAGCAAAAAAGTTATATTTGCCTCTCCAAAATATCAAAAATAAATATTGTACTGAGAGATTTGGATATCATTACATCTCTTAGTAGTAGTAGTAGTAGTAGTGGTAGTGGCTTGCCATTCAGTAAGCTCTATTCCCAAACAATAGCCTTTGCAAACAGAATCCTCCCAGTAATTATCTGGTCTATGATTTTCTACATTGGCTGTGTATCTTATCACACCAACCAGTGTTTAACATGAAAGTCAGGGCAGGTGCAGATGTGGCAACCTTTTCATTGGGTTATAGTGACATTTAAAACTATCACTGGAGCAGACTGGCTGTTATCATTGTTCATTCCCTCGTTCATTCTCGTACACTGTGTTGTTTTGGCTTGGCTTTAGTTTGTATGTGTGAGAGGGCTGCTGCTGCTGACTGCATTGTTTGTCATCATCTCGAGTTGGGAACAATTTGCTCTGACCTTTCGCAGGGAACGCAGGATTCTGGCAAAGATCCGCACACACGTTTTAAAAGCCTGGACTTAACAATGGGGCCAAATGATACTGTGGTCCTTCCCTATTCTTTAAACAAGGCATTGATGTCAGTAGTGTTTACACAGTGGATTCGGCCAAAGGGAAAAGGAAGAGAAGCAAGTCTAAGCAACACTATGACTCTTTATTTTTTATTTAACAGCTATTACTACTGCTGATACTACTACTACAACTCCTGGTATTGTTACTACTAGTACTACAACTGATACTACAATTAGTACTACAACTACTACTACTATGGAAGATAATTTGTTCCATTAGATTTTGAATTTAAGTCCTGTTAAATTTCTCACTTTGAATGTTTTAACACTGAAAAAAACATGTTTGAATTATTTTTTTTCTGAATGGCAGTTGATGAAATTTCAAGTGTAAATTTGTTTGAAATGTGAAGTGTTTGAAATTCAAAAATAATAATAAAATAAAATTAAAAAATCTGCACAAAATTAAATATTCAGCACAAATATTTTCAAGCCTTCAAGTTCAACAGTCAAAATTCAAAGTGTAAAATTTGCAGTGAAAACATTTGCAGCAAAGATCCAAGATGCCAAGGCAGAAGCAATCGATCCACAGCAATCCAGGTCCAGGTCCAATAGCTTCATCTATTTTATTGCCAATAGGAAACAGCCTCTGTCCTCCTCACTCACACATGATCGATTGTTTCTGCCTTGACATCTTGGATCTTTGCTATGAAATTTTTCACTACAAATTTTACACTCTGAATTTTGACTGTTGAACTTGAGGGCTTGAAAATATACATGCTGAATATTTAAAAGGTGAATTTTTCATTTTGAATTTGAAACATGTTGAAAAAGTATACTTAAAATTTCAGCAACTAAAAATCTGAATATAAATTATTCAACATATTTTTTCAGAGTTAAAAAATTCAAACTGAGAAATTCAATGGTATTTAAAATTCTAAATCTAATGGAACAAATTATCTTCCATATACTACTCCTACTAGACTACTACCGCTACTACCACTACTACGACTACTACGACTACTACTACTACTACTACTACTACTACTACTACTACTACTACTACTACTACTACTAGCTTTTTGCCCATTATTCCTAAATTCAGGCTTAGTGCAACCTGAGCTCCTGCATAAGTTGACTAACTTTAGACATTGTCTAAGTCATAACTGAAGAATGACTTTTTTAGCCCAAAAATAGACACAACAACTTTTTTTTTTTTACTGCCTTTTATATTTTGTTTTGTTTTGGTTGAGACTTATTTGGCCCGGAGGAGGGCCTCCTTCTGCTTGTCTCCATGGAATAGCTGTTCCTTTGCTGTAATCCTCCACAGTGTGGCATAAAACTTCTCTATCTCCATAGAGAATGTTCCAAAGTATTGTTATAACTTTCCAATGAATCCTGCAGGCGGCATGCCACCTCCAGAAAGTTACATACTGTATCTTTAAATAGGTCAGAATGATATGAAGAACAACTTGCTCATTCTAAAACTGTGAAACATCAATTTTAACCAACATTAAGACAAAATAATAGCTGGAGCTCTCATTAAAACACATTCTATATCATACTTCAGAGCTGAATGGAATCGACACCTGCCTCCTTCAATAATCTTAACTAAAGGCTGCTTATTGCATTGATTCACAGTTGGATTTGCTGCCAACTCGATAAGGGAGCGATTATCTGGCAACATCTTAATAAGCTTTGGCTGCAGTGTAAATTGATGATGCTGTGAAAATGCCCAGTTTGACAGATACTTTGAAACTTTCCTTTTTGCCACGAGGTGAATACGTATTGATCTTGTCTTTTGTTATTCAGGTGGTGCAGCAAATTGATCGTCTCACTGCCAATATCGACCTAAGTGAAGAGACACCCAGCATCACCCCAGGGCCCGAAAATAATAATAATTGTGTGGACTTTTCTGAGGACTTGAGAGTGGTCGCCATTGGCAACCACAGACCCCAAATGGCTCAACACGTAGACGAGGAACGCATCATCTTACGCACGAACTCTCCGTCACCCATTCACACGGCGTCGGTGGTCAAAACGAACCGAATTGTCCCGTTTTCGAAGCAAAATGGATTGAAAAATGGTCACCCGCCTCAGTTTTATAATAGCAACCACATGGGACATACCATTTTAGGGCAAGAGACGCCCCACCCGCAAGCATTGGACCCTAAAGTCATTATAGAAAGTAGGACGCAAAAACCCCCGCCATATCCGCAAAATGGCCGATGTGGAAAGTACCAGGCCCCCGTCAAACCTGCCCGGACCCCCTCTTCGAATTTGGGGAGAGGTCGGCAAAGCTCCAGCATGGTATAGAAAGAAAGAGAGATGGAGAGAGAGATGGAGAGAGAAAGAGAGGAGGGGAAGTTGGATGAAATTTGACACCCTGCTACAGTGGAGTGGACTTGGGAGCAGGCAGGGGAGCAAATCCTGGTGAGTACAATAGACTTTTTACGTAACCTTTGTTTACAAGAGTCTGGCAACACGTGGTGGGTTCATGGAAAATGGGAAGTTTACATTAGTGAAAGCATTTTCCTCTAAATGGGAGTTGCACACCTGAAAATACATCTTCAGCAGTGAGGTAATGACAATGGTATTTTGATTGCAAATGTGGTCATTTTGATTGGGTTCAGGATGAAGAAAACTGACTCTTGTGAGGTTGAAATCATGTTAAAAGGTTGTTACTTCACCAAAAACATTTTTCATTCACACACGTTTGAGTAATGCTTTAATATTAGTCTGTCTACATCTCCAAAGCTCAAAATGCTCAGTTTCGTTGGCAGTGGTTTTCAAGTTAACAGCTACATTTGACTTTTAGTTCAGTAGAAAATTGCGACTCCAGGGCTGATATCTCCCAAATGATTCTAAAGAAGGTGTTTGGAGTTTAAAAACACAGTGGAGCTCTTCCTGTTTTACCACATGACATCAGAAAGAAGAACAGCATGTTTTCTGTTTGAGAGCAGAAATAAGTTTAAACATGCAGGATTTGTGTGTTTAATATGTGTAAATAAAACAAAACACAGCTCCAAGTGTGTTTTTCATGAGGAAACTACATCGTAACAAAGAGAAAATAGTGTCGTATGGGCCCTTTACAAGGCGAAGAAAGTACAAATGTGGATATCGCACAAAGCAAATGCATTGGGAAATTGAAAGTTTTGAACCATTTCCTCAAAGTCCATAGACAAATCTGATACATTAATTATCATACAAAAATGTCCTGTTTAATATTCATGGTTTTTAAACTACTTTTTGGGCTTCCTCTATAAAAATATAAGTAATAAGTGATTTCTGAGCATACAGAATACACCAGGACTTGGTCTTTGATGGTGAACTTGGAAAAGTTCAAATGAGGCTAAAAACAATATCTTCCCGCTTCCAATGCCAATGTGGAGCCAATCATTCAAAATAAAATATGATGATACTTTGCAGCAGATGGTGTCACGATTCTTTGGGGGTGTGATACAAACTGTAGGCACTGCTCTGTCAAAGGCCTGTAAGACTTTAATCTGAGCTTTATTTTAACACAATCTGACCAGAAAAATGGACTTAGTCGGAACAACAACAGGTATAATCACAGACTCTTGAAAATGTGTTGTTTAAATCCATTTTGTATTTTTCTTGAGTTTTTAGGCTGTTTTAAAATGTTAATACTAATGTGTGCATTGTGTCACCGTGGTAACTGATGAACATTCCAGAGCTAAATGTAGAACACCCCCAGCGTGATATCACTGCAAAGTATCTATTAAGCGTAATAGGACCTTCAAGATGATTTAGGCTATTGTTGATCTGATGCCAGCATGTTCTGGTAACAGCAAATCCTTATCCAAGCTTTTTCAAATAATAAGATATCTCCAGTACTTAATGCTTCCAAAGTAAACAAACATTGCGTAGTGGTTGACAGAAATTCATTTTTTGTTCTAATTAACTCCCAAACAGCACAAAATTGTCTAGGAAAGTGTGATTTGTTGAAATAAATGTAAGATATTTTTGACTTACTTTCCCCTTACTGTGAATCTCTAATTAAAATAGAACATTAGTGACAGCCTTCTATACTAACCAGATACTAGCCTTATTATAAAACTTCTAAATTTAGATACACACTTCTAATGCTGTCCAGGCCTCACATCAAACAGACAGAGCTTTGTAGTCGGCTGCAATGTGCCAAAACAATTGTATTCATATTTTGTTGTGTATTTGATTTATTTTGATGGCAAACATGAATTAGTGCCTTTCATTTGTTGTGCATGACTCCAATATTACATCAGCGGAGATTTATAAGACACATTTATCCTGTTTAAGTTCTCTAATGATTATGGCTGGTTTAGTCACGTCTGACCTTACTTTAGTCCTGCTCTAGTCCTGGTCTAGACCTGGTTTAGACCTGGACTGGACCTGGTTTAGGACTGGTTTAACCCTGGTCTGGTTGCTGTTTTAGATCTGGTTTAGGCCTGGTTTAGATTTGGTTTAGTCCTGGTTTGTCCTGGTTTAACTCTCTTCTGATTGCAGTTTTAGACCTGGTTTAGACCTGGTTCAGACCTGGTTTAGTTCTGGTTTAACCCTGGTCTGGTCCCAGTTTTAGACCTGGTTTAGACCTGGTTCAGACCTGGTTTAGTTCTGGTTTAACCCTGGTCTGGTCCCAGTTTTAGACCTGGTTTAGACCTGGTTTAGTCCTGGTTTAGACCTGGTTTAGACCTGGTTTAGTCCTGGTTTAGACCTGGTTTAGTTCTAGTTTAACCCTGGTCTGATCCCAGTTTTAGACCTGGTTTAGACCTGGTTTAGTCCTGGTTTAGACCTGGTTTAAACCTGGTTTAGACCTGGTTTAGTCCTGGTTTAGACCTAGTTTAGTCCTGGTTTAGACCTGGTTTAAACCTGGTTTAGACCTGGTTTAGACCTAGTTTAGTCCTGGTTTAGACCTGGTTTAGTCCTGATTTAACCCTGGACTGGTCCCAGTTTTAGACCTGGTTTAGTCCTGGTTTAAACCTGGTATAGACCTAGTTTAGTCCTGGTTTAGACCTGGTTTAGACCTGGTTTAGACCTGATTTAACCCTGGCCTCATCCCAGTTTTAGACCTGGATTAGACCTGGTTTAACCCTGGTGTAGTCCCAGTTTAAACCTGGTTTATTCCTGGTTTAAACCTGGTTTAGTCCTGGTTTACCTCTGTCTTAATCCTAGACTAATTTAGTTTAATCTAGTTTAATCTGCTTGAGTATAGATGTTCAGTCCAATTTTATTCTTGGTTAACTTTGTACCAAATTTTTATCTTTTATCTTATTAACGTGAAAAATGTTAATCATAAATGGGTTGTAGTCATCTTAAATTCTTCCTCATATCCTCATTATTACTCACAATAAGTTTATAAGACCTTTTTACAACTCTCAGAGACCAGAGTGGAGTTTTGCCCTGGGGGTAAAACTAACAACAACAACTAGCATGCTAACCACACACTTCTTGATTCTCTGACAAGTAAGTTCTTTATAATTTGACGCAGACAACACACAATGATCATATTTTGACCACAAGAGCTTCTTATACAATATATCTGTACTGGGGCAAGACACATTTTTGCTTAAAAACATGAGAAAAACAGATATACAGTGTCTTTAATTCTGTCTTTTTATTAGGAGTGCCGACTGCAATTTTACATCAGTAGTTGAAGTTAGACGTTAATTAGACATATTTATTCCGCTTTAGTCCTGTTTTGAGCCTGGATTAGTCAAGGTTGATTGTAAACAGCTCTGTACCTTGATTTTTCCCACGTTTTTGAGCAAAATTATGTATATATCTAACATGTACTGCCTGCGTCTAACATGTTTTATTGTGCGATAATTAAAAAGTGTGTGTTGGCATGCCAGTTGTTTTTCACAGTTTTAAGTCAGTAAATATCAGGTACACTGCCTTCACAATCCAATTCAGTTAACATTTTGTCTTGGTTAATTTCAGACACAGAATTTGTTTTGTCTGTGCCCCTTTCCTTCATTACCAAGGAGAAGGCCGTGGTTTCCAACTTTGGTGTAAAAATCAAAAGAACTTGCCCACTTTGTTTACCGCCACCAAAATAACAAGACGCATTTTGCTTTTTTCTCTCAATATTTACATTTTTCGTGTGTCTGCCGCTGTGACGTGATCTGTTTTTAGCGCTGGAGTGGTTTCTCGGAGGCTAAATGAGCTGCAGCCCTCCTCACTGTTTATGTGTTTGAAGGGAGGGGGCGGGGCTTCTGCTGCTCGTGATGTCACATGGTTTCCCGCTCACAGCTTCACAGGAAAACAGTCAACATGTGTGATAATTAAAAACAAGATTAGGCAATAAGAAGCGAATGGACAAATTGCAACTATAAAAAGACTTGTATATTAATTATAAAGTACTTTTATTTCACTCAAAGAAAAGTTAAAGGGCAAATATTACACTCTTTTCTGATCTGTGTTATAATGTTGTTTCCTCATCACAAACATACGAGAAGTTGTGTTTTGTTTCATTCACACATATTCAACACACGAACCCTGCATAATTAGGTTCTTTTCTCAAACAGAAAACACTCTCTTCCACCTTGTGATGTCATGTGGTAACACAGGAAGTGCTCCACTGTGTTTTTAAACTAAATCTAGTCAAGTTAAGATGACTTGAATTAAGAAAGTTTTATCATGATTTGAGTAAATTTCACTTGACAAGTAAAATTATCTGCAAGTGGAATAAGACTTTTTGTGCTTAAAATATGAAAATACATCTCTAAAAACAAGAAAAACAACAACTTTTTGCACTTAAAATAAGAAACAAACTAGATTTTTGCTTGAATTAAAAAAACACACTTAATCAATTGGTATATAATTTTACTTGTCAAGTTGAATCTACTCAAATAAATAAAATTCTTAATTTAAGCCATTTTACTCACCTAGATATTGTTTTTTTCCAGGGTACACCTTCACTAGAATAATTTGGAAGGTTTCAGCCTTGGAATTGCCTTTCTCTTTTGAACTAAAGAATAAAAGTAGCTGCTGAAAACTACTGCTTCATGACATCACAAGGTGGAACAGAGGATTTTGAGCTTTGGAGATGTAGACAGAGCAATACTAAAGGCTTACTCAAACATGTGTGAATGAAACAAAACACAACTCCACGTTTTTGAGGTTGCAACAGCATTATAACAGGCTCAAAGCACACAAGATACAAACTTTATTTCTATAGCACATTCTTACAAACAAAGCATTTTCCAAGGTGATCATACACACAGAGATCATACAACGAAGATCACAAAAAGGTAAACTGCTAAAACTTCCTTACACAATAAAACCTATAAAAGCAAATAAAAGCAAAAAACATAAAAATCATAAAATAACAGTAAATAGTAAAGTAAATAAAATAAATAAAAGACACAGAGGACCACACAACTCACGCAGTGTTAAAAGCCAGAAAATAAAAGTGGGTTTGAAGATGAGGCTTAAAACACTCCGCTGTGGGGGCTCTTCAGACATGGGGCCAAGAGTCAATTTTATGTAATATAGGACCTTTAAAGGACTGACTATATACTTTTTTAACTGTCCAGTTTATTTAGGATATGAACTGAAGTGGTAGTCTTCAAGTGAAATGGTGCTACTACTTCTACCACTTTGTACTTTTTGAACAACGGCTGCTACTACTACAACTCAACTACTCAGCTCAATTACAAATTACTCTTACAAGCTTCCTCGCCTTATTAGTTCTTATACAAACTACTGTTATTACTATATTACCACTGCTTTTACTTAGTACTTTTATTCCTACTATTGCTGCCACTAGTTGTATTGGGCTTTTTATTACTCCAGAAGTTTTACTGTAAAAGCAGCTAAAACATTTGAGACTGAATAACATCGCATATCCATTTCGAAAAGCATTTTATTAGATGAGAACTGAAAAAAAAAAGTTGTATTAGTGGTAGTGTTGCTGACCATTATTTCTCAGTAACATCAGTAATAGACAGAGTGGGCAGGTCTAATAATAAATTCTAAAATATGTTCTTTACTCTTGGTTCAAAACTGAGTAAAGGTGCTTGAAGTTAATGTGTGTTTTTTGTTTAAAATCTGTAAAAGTGATATTTTTAGCTTCTTTTGACATGAAAATTGGCTTTATTTTTCTGTTACTAGTTTTATCACTACATATTACACTATTTTCTGATCTGTTATAATGTTGTTTCTTCATCACAGACTTGGAGTTGTGTTTTTTTCATTCACACATGTTTAACACAGAAACCCTGCATTTTCACTTACTTGAGTTCTTCTCTTAAACTTAAAACACTCTGTTCCAATTTGTGATGCCATGCACAAGAAGTGCTCCACTGTGTTTTTAAACTCTTCACATCTTCACTAGAATCATTCGGATAATTTCAGCTCTGAAGTTTCCAATCTCTACTGAACTGGAGGTAAAATGTGGCTATTAACTTGAAAACTACCACTTCATGACATCACAGGGTGGAACAGAGCATTTTGAGCTATGGAGATGTAGACAGACTAATAATAATGCAGGATTACTCAAACGTGTGCACATGTATATGAAACACAACTCCGTTTATATTTTTGATGAGGTAAGAGCATCATAATACGGCTAAAAGCTCATGGGAGTAAATATAGGACGTTTAACACTAAACTAGGTAAAAACAAATATTCTTTAAACATCCATATTAGTCATTTGTCTGCTACCCACATGTTTTAATCAAGTCTGTCTTTTAAAGTCCAGCACAGCCTTGCAGCAGTGAAATCTCACCCGATTAGTCATATTCTTTGGACTTTATAAATAAGGGAAGAATGACACCTCTATTTAACAGAGCGCCCACGCAGTCACAGACACTACGCAGTGTTACTCATGACTGGACATGATGCAAACAACATGTGACAAATAACTCACACAAGGGCTTCTGGGAAATCTCTCAGACTACAAATCTGATGTTGTCTACCAAAACATGCATCATTCTTAAACAGCGTAACATCATAAGGGACATGTTTGTAGTTATTGTGTTTAGTTTAGTAGGAGTTATCAAAAGGATGGCAGAAGTCTATATAACTGTCTGAGAGATTCACTGTTTTTGAAAGAAAACATATCCAAATTTATAATCCACAAATGTTCATAATTTGTTAAGGACTGACTTGAGAAAACTTGTCATATTTATCTTATGACTTAAAGTCCTTTCAACTGACAGCGGTGACGTCTTTGCGGTTGAATAATGGCACCGCTTTCTGAGGCTATTGAGAAAATAATTGAACGTTTGTTTATTTGTACTGTCAGAGAAGATGTCAAACTTTGTTCCAGTTTTTGTTTTATGTGGCGAGGGCCTGTAATTACAAAGATATTAACCATAAACCAAGTCAACAAATCTGGAATCTGACAGCTAAACAGCAATTCACAACAAAGAACTCTGAGTGCACTTTCCCTTTGCTCCCCACGCTAAGTCACTCCCCCTTCAGAGTCATGAGTGTACTGCGCATCGTATCAGAGCAGTGTTATAAAATATCATTCATACCTCATCTTCAAGTGAGAGTTTGTTGTGAATGATACATGGATATTTGAGATTTGACATCTTAAGGGAGTATTGATTTTCTATGGAGAGGTCGGTCTATAAAAAGAAAGTAGATGGAGTTGAGTTGCCATAAACAATTATCTGTAGTGATCGGTGTCTGGGCTGGAGAAAGATATGTGAAATAAACAAGGAACCATGTGTTTTTTTACAGTGTGTCTGACTCAAATTAAGTGTGATCTGTGAAGAGGAACTAGGCCTTTGTAATACCACCACAAATGAGTCAACGATGATTTAGAAAGTAAAAGAAGAACAAGAAGTTTGGTAAAAAGTCCTGAAAATATTTGTATTTAGAATTGTCTGTTTTTTCTTTGGCATGTCTGCTTAGAACTGTTTACTACCATACCAAAATGTTCCATGGCATGGCATTAAAGGTTGTATGGAGGATTTTTTGTTTTTGTTTCAAATTGTCAATGAAAGTTTAAAATACCATTACAGAGACACAGCAGCCTTGTAATTATGATGACCAAAAAAAAAAAAAGATTGAAAATCTATCAACTGTGGGCGTAGTGAGGCCACAGAAACATCAGCCAATAAAAAAACGAGGCTCCCTCATTTTCTATTGGCTGTTAGGTTGTCAATCAAACTCAATACGTTTCTAGTGTAACGGACTCGCAGGCGCGCAGGGATTATATGGTTTATGGGGCGGTTCTTGGAGGCTTTTTCAAACTGTCGCTTCCTCGCAGTTCGCTTAAAGTTTGTTGCAATGCCGGACGAGAATCCAGGACCAGTTCACCTCAAAAGAAAGTCGGTTTTTGAGGTCACTGAAGGAAGAAGAGAAGGGGAAAATGAGCAAAGCCAAACTGAGGTGATTCTTGGAGGTTCCTTCCAGCGATTGCGCGAAGGAAGCAGGCGAAGGGTCTAAAAACTGACGCTCGGTCGCTAAATTATTTCTAGACGGGTCACTTCAACAGTAATTCTGAACGCGCACTGACTGTAAACAAGCGTGATTTCTAGAGTAAAGAGGCGGGAGGAGGTGTTTGTACTGAGGGAGCTGTGGAGGAGGAAGGTGGTGTCACGCATGCACAACATTTGAAAAAGGACTGTCGCTGTATTTCTTTTCCCTTTAAAAATCCTCTATACAACCTTTAAATGATCTAACAAGAGACACACCAGGCCAATTTACAGGCCAGATCTGTGCAGAGGCATAGCCAGGCTGGTGCCACCTAGTGCCTCTGCTCAATTTCATTTCTCTCCAGCGACTAGGTCAGGAATTGGAATACACAAGACGTTTTGCAAGAACTCTGGCAGTACGAGTTTGGGCACCAGCCAATCAGCGAAGAGCCATACATTCTGTGTTGGCAACGATTCCTGAGATCAAGGATTTAAAGCCGGAACAAAGAGAATGTTTGTTGAATTTTATCAAGGGAAAAGACGTTATTGCCCTTCTTCCTACAGGATTTGGTGCATTACATACGTCACGACCAAATAGCAGTGACTAGTTAAATTAAAAAAAGTGCTCGTTATTGTCCTTTTTCCTATAGGATTTGGGAAAAGCTTAATATACCAGTTAGCGGCGCATTATGTACGTCACAACCAAATAGCAGCAATTGGTTAAGTTAAAAAAAGTACCCGCCTACCGTTGAGTGAATGAATCCTAATGCTGCAAGGTCAAATGATTTCCCACAAAATGAAACTGGCTGAATCAGTCTAGCAGAGGCAAGCCTGCTCTGTAAGAATACAAGTTTTGGAAGGTGTTTTATAAAAGTAAAACCAGGGAGGGGGCTGGTGCATTGTAATATTGTTTCAACCTCCTGCTTATACGCAACAGTTTGAGGATCATTCAAAAGATAGAATATTCTGTTTTGAATGGTTAATTACCATGGCAGCTAGGGATGGGTATCATTAAGAAGTTGCCAGTACGATACATACCTTGATACTTTGGCCAGATTGATTCGATACAGTTCAGTAAAAAACAAAAGCTAATTCATGGGCCCATCCATCTATTTTCTTCTGCTTATCCGGGGCCAGGTTGCAGTTGCAGCAGTCTAAGCAGGGACTCCCAGACTTCCTTCACCCCGGACACTTCCTTCAGCTCCTCCGCGGGAACCTTGACACTTTCCCAGGCTAACCGTGAGACATTGTCCCTCCAACGTGTCCTGGGTCTTTCCCGGGACCTCCTTAGTCATGGGTGTGACACTAAATGTCTTTGTTAAACCACTTCTTGTGCAAAGATAATATGAAACACACCCATTTAAAGAATCAGAACAATAAACCCATTTCCTTCCTCTGAACACGCAACAAAACTGTAGCACTGTAACAAAATAATTATTAAAATATACCAAAAAATACTCTTGGCCATATATTGGTATGGCAGCCCATGATATCAATACTGTATCATCACATTAAACGATACGATATATATCAATATTTTTGATATTTTTGCACACCCCTAATGGCAGCTCTACAAATATTTCATTACTAAGCCCATGGAAGCAGTAATTAATCAAAGAACAAATAAAAAGCCAAAAAAAAGTCAGATTATTAGCTATAATGAATAATTCAAAACATGATAAATTTATAATGCTAACTGGCCAATTATGTAAACACTCTGTTGAGGTAAACTTATTGTGAAAATTGGGCAGAGCTTTTTAACTGTATGGTAAACACCAGACTGTGAGGTAATGTACAGTCATTCCTCTGCAGTGGTCATCCAGGCTGGCTGCCAGATGTGGTTACTGGGGGTTGGGGCATAATATAGGGAATTTTTTGCACAATACACATCTAATACTATGAAAACACTGGGAGAGAAAGAAAAACGTACTTGTAAATCCTTCCTAAAAATATATAAAAAATTTTGCTAACTCAAAAAACTTTCATGCAGAATTTGTCCTTCTTTTTACACAATGACGAAGGGATTGCACAGATGTCAAAACAATGCGGTAGTTTTATCTTTTTGTCCAACCCAGACTAAGTAATTATGGTTAGGATTTTAGGAAGTCTGTTTTTCTCATTAATAACTGGGTATGCAAATTCTTAAACTGCAATATTAAGACATAGTTTTATCAGCGCATACTTCAAATTGATAAAACAAAACAAAACAAAACCAAAATAGTTTAAGAAGAAGGATTCATTCTTAGCAACAACTTAATTACGGAGTTACCAAAATATACTTTAATATAGAAAAAAACTATTTATATTCTGTTAGCTGCCTCATTTGAAACTAAGATCTCAAAATATTCATGGTTTATAGTTTACAGTTAGGACCAAGAATAGTTCAAAGTTCCCAGTCGGGTGAAATGTTGCACAAAGTTTATGTACCCCCCTCTTGTGTAGAAAATGCGTCACTGCAGACTATTTTTCCCTGTTCTCAGCGTTGGGCAAGCACAATCTGGTTTTGATCATAAAAGTGCCTGAAAAAGTGCCAGTGAAGAGAGAGAGAGAAAGAGAGAGAGAAAGAGAGAGAGGGAATGAAGAGAGAAAGAAAGACAGGGATACAATACTTCTGCTGCTGTAATCCTTTTGCCATTGGAAACAGCCTGTAGCGGTGGTTGTATTGTAGACACAAAGTTAGTGCTGGGTCAGGGCTGTCAGAGTGTGTGTGTGTGAGAGAGAGAGTGTGTACTTTTTATAATAATATATTTTTTATATATATATTTGTTTATTTAGGAGCAGGAAAGTGGCAGAGGTGAAAGATTTGTCATTGTAAAACTTTATAAGTGTTCAGGGCTACATCAGCTGACTCATTCTTTCCATCCAGAGCGAACAAGAAAATGTGGTTTTGCGGGAGTCAGGTGGACAATATATTTCAACAATTTTAAAGCTAAAAAAAATATCCAGTACATTTTTGTTACAGCAAAGAGCGTTATGTAGTATTTTAAAAATGTATTACACCAACTGCTGAACCTCGGCTGTGCCTCAAAGGGCCCATGTTGCGCTGTTCTCTGATCAATGTTATTATGTTGTTTCCTCATCCAAAACATACCTGGAGTTGTGTTTTGTTTCATTCATACATATTTAACATACACAATATACGCTGTTCCACCTTGTGATGTCATGTGGTAATATAAGAAGTGCTCCACTATGTTTTTAAACTCCATACACCTTCACAAGAATCATTTGGGCAATTTCAGCTCTGGAATTTCCATTTTTACTGAATTAGGCAAGGCAAGTTTATTTGTATAGCACAATTTGTACACAAAGTAATTCAAAGTGCTTTACAGAATAAGAAATACATTAAAATCATAATCAAAACAAATCAAAACATAAATAATCATGAACTAAACTGAACTGAATTAAAGGTAAAAGGTAGCCAGGCTGGCGCCACCTAGTGCTTCCAGTCAATTTCATTTTCTCTCCAGTGACTAAGTTGTGGACCACGCACCGGCTATTCAGCGAAGAGCTGTGAGGCCATGACGTCAAACTCAAGCACCTGTCTGGGTCCCTTTTGTGGTACAGCACAACAGTAAACAAAGCAGTTGAGATGGATGTAGACAAAGCCATACATTCTGTGTTGGCAAAGATTCCCGAAATTGAGGATTTAAAGCTGGAACAAAGAGAATGTTTGGTGAATTTTATCAAGGGGAAAGACGTTACTGCCCTTCTTCCTACAGAATTTGGAGCATTACATACGTCACGACCAAATAACAGTTATTAGTTAAATTAAAAAAGTGCCCGCCTGCCGTCGACCTAACGAATCCTAATGCTGCAAGGTCAGATGGTTTCCATGAAGTGAAACTGGCTGATGAATCAGGCAAGGTAAAAGGTAGCTGTTAACATGAAAACTACCGCTTCATGACATCACAAGGTGGAATAGAGCAGTCTGAGCTCTGGAGATGTTGACAGACTACTAATAAAAGATTACTCAAACATGTGTGATTGAAACAAAAATGAGGTAACACCATTATAACATAGCTAAAACACAAGAGTAAATTTTGTGCGATATAGGACCTTTAACCTGTATATAGATGGATACAAGTTTTTCTCATTCTCAGTTTATGGACAGGCCTCATGTGAAAGAACTCCAGAATTCACTCTCTGAGCTGCAGAGGTTGCACTAGCACTGATTCATGATTGACTGTATTTGCTGCTGTTTAGGTAGGAGGATCCAGATCACTGAGAAGCATTTTAGGTTTAAACCATCTGGATTTCAGCATTGAAACTAGGGCTACTCGATTATGGAAAAAATCATTATCACGATTATATTGATTAATATTGAATTATTCAAACGATTATTCAGTTTATTTTTTAGTTACACGATGCATTTATTCAGCATTTAGCTCTCAAAAAAACATGCAAAACCTTCAAATTGAAAATAAATATAGGTTAAAAATATGTACCTTAGAGCAGTTTTGCGATGTATAAAACATAAAATTAATAAAATATACTTGAACACGTACTAAGGCATAGAAAAACATAAATGTATCCAAAATAAACTATATATCCGGCTGTTCTACAATCTCTATACTTAAAAAATAAAACGGATTTACTTATTTATATAAAAAATATCCCAAAATAAAGTTTGTTAAGCTTTATCTTTTCAACTCGATTATAGAAGTTTGGAGATCATTTGACACACAAATCGAAATTGCGATCAAAATTCAATTAACTACATAGCCTTAATTGAATCTGGCAACCCAAACGAAAGACTCATGTGAGGCGCATTCTGCTTTCAGATTGGATAATAGTCTTGAGAACCAAAACAACAAAACAACAGGATCAGCATTAGAATTGTCACCAGTAAAAAATATATTTGATTTGAAGATATCTACCTCGACACAGCTCGGTCAGTTTTATAATGTTATAAATCAAAATATTTCATACAACCTCTTTAATGTGTTCTATTCCTTTCAGCTTAGATCTGTCAGTTCTGCTTCACCCGACTCACCCATCCTTTTCAATGTCAAATACAAGGTACAAAAAAAAGTATGTTGTAAATCGTTACTGAACGCATAACTCAAACACCATTGAAATATTTACAGAATCACTCGCGTGCCCTTACCCTTCAGGTCCAAACAAACAAACACAAACACGCTCACAAAAATGGGGTTGTTTACAGCAAGAAATGAATCAATTATAGAATCAAATGGCTCCAGTTTTCAAAGCATGAGTCACAAGGACATACCTGAGAATAGCATTGGACACGTCTATTCATTACTGCGCTGCTTCCATCACAGTTTTTTGTCAATGGGAATGAAAGAATATGACGCATTTTGTAGAGAGGGTTTGATTCAGGAGACGTGCAGTGGTGTTGGTGAAGAAGGAGATCGGGAGAGAGGCTGAGGAGGCTGGTGATTCTGCTACAGGGTGAAATAGCAGTAGGATGGAGGAGAGAGAGTGCATTTATACGGATTCAGAGGCAATTGTTTAAAGATTGGGTTCGTCATTTTCAAAGTGTGAAAGGAGGTGAAGAAGTTTTTTGATGGCCAAAAGGCACAGGGTATCGTGAACAAGTCAACACGTAAATAAGGAAAGAAGTAAGCAACAAAGTAAAGAAGAAATAAAGTGAGCAAGGAAGCACGAAAGGAAGCAATCAAGGAAGCTGGTAAGCAAGAAGGGAAGCGAGCAAGGAAGCAAGGAATTAAAGAATGAAACAAGGAAATGAGCAATTTAGCAAGGAAGTAAAGAGGGAAGCAAGAAATTAAGCAAGTAAGGAATTAATCAAGGAATGAAGCAAGCAAGGAAGGATGGAAGAAATCAAGCAAGTAAGGAAGGAAGGAAAGAAGGATGAAAGAAAGGAAGCAAGAAAATAAAGAGAGACTCATGGAAGTAAAGAGGGAAGCAAGAAATTAAGCAAATAAGGAAGTAATCAAGGAAAGAAGAGAGGAAGTAAGGAATTAAGCAAGTAATGAAGAAAGGAACCAAGAAAGTAAAGAGGAAAGCAAGGAAGTTATGAGGGAAGCAAGGAATTAAGCACGGAAGGAAGTAATCAAGGAAAAAAGCATGGAAGTATGGAATGGATCAAGCAAGTAAAGAAGGAAGGAAGGAAGGATGGAAGAAAGGAAGCAAGAAAATAAAGAGGGG
The DNA here is from genome assembly GCF_026225935.1 of Boleophthalmus pectinirostris. Classification (NCBI taxonomy): domain Eukaryota; kingdom Metazoa; phylum Chordata; class Actinopteri; order Gobiiformes; family Gobiidae; genus Boleophthalmus; species Boleophthalmus pectinirostris. The sequence continues at coordinate 23,165,534 of NW_026571095.1, forward strand.
AGCAAGGAAGTGAAGAGGAAAGCATGAAATTAAGCAAGGAAGGAAGTAATCAGGTAAAAAGAAGCAAGGAAGTAAGGAATGAAATAAGGAAGGGTGGAAGGAAGCAAGTAAGGAAGGAAGCCTAGGTAAATAAATATTGTGGCTAAAATCCAGGTTGTGATTCGATTAAGGTGTTTTTAGAAATAGAAACACATTAATAAATTGTATAAATGCAAGGATAATAACATCTCCATGGTGACAAGAAGGTGACGGACCAACATAAAAGTTACACAGTGCACCTTTAACTGAAGACTTAACCTAAAATGAGTAGTACCTTCTTCATTCGTATAAAATATTCTGATGTTTTGAACAGAAAAGAAGTCTGGCATTTTGTTTTCTGTGAACACTTGAGACTTTATTCACTTCACTGCAACCTTGAATGTAAACAAACCATCTTTGTCCTGTTTCTGTTTGTGTTTGTTTCAGGAGCTGTCATGGCCTGAAGAGGGGGGTGCCATCGAAGGACTTGCCCCCAAGAGCCCACCCAAAGCCCACCCCAAAGCTCACCCAAAGCTCACCCAAAGCTCACCCAAAGCTCACCCAAAGCCCACCCAAAGCCCACCCGCAGTCCTAGAGGATCGGAGAGATGCAAGACCGTCAACACAAGATGGAATGTGTTCAATAGATGTGGGAAGAATAGCTTAACCCATTCACCACCAACTAAAGATACAAAGATTAATTTATTCTATCTATTTTATTATTATATTGTATTTTGAGGCAGCTTAAGCCACTTTGGACCTTTATATTTATATTGAAAATAAATATATGATGAAGAAACTGTTCTGATCGCTTTTTGCACTTAAGGAAGGTAAAATTACTCACTCTTTCATTTCAACAAGTAAATACTCTGAATGAAGATCTTGGACACACAAAGTATAAATCTGGATTAAAGGGGCACTGTGTAACTTTTCTGATGAAGGGGGAGGTCCCACACTGAGCTGCCAGGTCTCTAAAAACAACACAAGACAGGACGTGAAAGGCAGGTTTAACAAATTATATGTCAGATCTATGGAGAGGCAAGCACGCTCTCAGTAAGAATGCCTCTTTTTTGAAGTATTTTGAGTAATAAAAACACCTGCAAGTGAATAAATGTAACACTCATATGTTTAATGCCATACTGTGGAACATTTAAAGCAATAGATTTTTTATGAGACAAACAGGTGGCAGACTAAAGTTAATGCACAGTAAAAAAAAATAAAAAATTTATCCTGAAAATAATAATCAGATATGGGGAGAGGCAGTCGCACTCACAGTCAGAATTCTTGTTTTTCTAGGTATTTTTGAGCTATTAAACCACCTGTAATTGAATAAAAGTAAGGTAGAGTTGTTTAATGCCATAATGTGGAACATTCCAGGCAGGGAAATGACTTATCCATAGAAACTTGCAGATGACAGACCTCAAACAAAAAAGTTACACAGTACACCTTTAAATGAGTATACTCTTAATACATTGCAGGAATGTCTAGAGTTAGAGTTGAGATTTAAATCTAGGGAGAAAAAATCCATTGAATAAAATATAATAATGTAGAAAACAAAAAAGTCAATCCAGTAAATATTTAGTAATGAGATGATTTGATTTGACGTGTAGGCTGCAGGCTGTTTGAAGCAGACAGCGCATTTGTGTGGAGCAGGTGGTAACAGCACACAGATGGAGATGACACACACAAACACACACGCACACACAAACACACACACACAAACACACGCACACACACACACTGGAGTCTCTTTGTCACAGTTGGGTTTGATTCAAAGAGAGACGTGATCCTAAATGTCAATAACACCACAATCTAAGCAAAGAGGAATTCATTCACAAGAAACAACAAATCTCCCCAAAGAATGCAAGGATTTTGATAACACCAATCAAATGTGAAAGTTAAAGCCACTCTACCTGATGTGTTCTGTGTTAAGCACATTCTTCCTCGCTTACCTAACACAATCCTAGTATTCTAATAATTCACTGTGATGAGTTAGCTGCTTTCAGAACTTTCAAAAGGGCAATGCAGCGTTTTGCTAGTCAGGCTGGCGCCACCCAGTGCCTCCACTCAATATCATTTCTCTCCAGCAACTAGGTCAGGAATCAGAATACACTAGATGGTTCACAAAAACCCCAGAAGTGTGAGTTCGGGCACCAGCCAAACAGTGAAGAGCCATATATTCTGTGTTGGCAACGATTCTCGAGATCGAGGATTTAAAGCAGGAACAAAAAGAATGTTTGGTGAATTTTATCAAGGGGAAAGATGTTATTGCCCTTCTTCCTACGGGATTTGGAAAAAGCTTAAAATATATATATGTCATGACCAAATAGCAGCGATTGGTTAAATAAAAAAAGTACTTGCCTACCGTAGAGCGAACGAATCCTGATGCTGTGAGGTCAGACTGTTTCTATGAAGTGAATTAGGCTATTGTTTTGCTGTCAGCGTCATGCAACTAGCATGCCAATAGCGCATCAGCTAGAAATATTTTATAATTAGATGCAGAGAGTACATGGTGGTCTAATTTTAACTGTAAGAGCTGCTTTTATCTGTACAAGGGCAAGAAAATGTTTACTTTTAAGATCATGTGTAGTGCAGTCCCTTTAAGGTCCAAATGAATACATTTTAGTAACTTTTGTCACCTTGGAGGAACTTTGATTCACAATGTGTAAAATGCCTGAAGCTCTGCCAGCTGTTCTGCACTGTGGCCAGTTGGGCACATGCCAAAGGCGGTGTTCTTGGTTATGACAATTAGCTGAATGTCTCTCCCGGCTCTTCACCGCCCATTCTCACGCTGCTCTGTCCTTTATCCTACCTCACTCAATACTCAATACTACAGATACAGAAAGGCTTTATTTGAACCTTGTGATGCCATGTAGTGGGAGTTCAAGATACATTTTACCTTTAATTTAGCAGAGATTGTCAAATCAGGGCAAATCCAAGTGATTTTAATGAAGGTTTATGGAGTTTAAAAACACAGTGGAGCACTTGCTGTATGACCACATGACATCACAAGGTGGAAAAGAGTGTTTTGAGAGAAGAACTCAGCCTAAATATTCAGGATCTGTGAGTTGAACATGTATACAAAGTAAAACACAACTCCAGGTCGGTTTGTGATGAGGAAACAACATTCACTTAATTATAACAAAGATCAGAAAATAGTGTAATATGGGCCCTTTAAATTGCTCCAAAGTTAAACTCCTAATTTATAGCTTTGTTTGATTGTTGATTTCGTATTTTGTCAAACTGAAAGTCTGAAAGCAAAAACTAGCTGTTAGATGCACCAGAGCAGATCCGCATCTGTTCTGATAATGTCTGCAGTTGGTGAAGCCTTGAAAGTTGATCGTCAAATGCCATAAGTCTAAACTTCATCGTTTTTTTTTGTTTAAATAAATCTTTCAGGCAAGGACAACACTCTAAAGTCACCTCATTCCTCACCCCAAAACAAAGTCCACATTTGAGTGAGAAGGTAATTCTGCCCTTTTGATAAATGGGAGCAACTTTGAAAATGCGAAAATGCCAGGAACAAAACACGCCTGTTTGAGAGTAGCCGTCAGAGGCCATGAATAAATGAAAGAACACCAACATTAACGATTTATCAGGAGCAAGGGAGAGTGAAAATGTTGCAACAGTGAGAAATTGCAACATTTGTCCGAGAAGAAGTCAGTGGGGTTAACATTCCTGAACCATCCTTCTCTACAAATTATTTATGGTTACAAGGTTTTACGGTAAGATTCAACCTCATTCATTGTAGTGATCATGTCTTCATTAGCTTTCAGGTTATTATTAAAGCAAATCTATTATGCAAAATTGACATTTCAGAGCCTTTAACCAAGTTATAGTTGTTTCTCCTTCTCATTTACCATCTTTTAGTTGTATTTGATGTGATTTGTACATGTTTGAGCAATCTTTAATTACTTATTTTCAAGACACAAGCTCCATCTTCATTGCCATTACACAGAGGTGGGACCAAGTCATTGTTTTGCAAGTCTCAAATAAGTCTCAAGTCTTTGACCTCAAGTCCGAGTCAAGTCCCAAGTCAAATACCAGCAAGTCCAAGGCGAGTCTCGAGTCACTGGCCCATAAGTCCAAGTCAAGTCCACGTCGTCTGCTTTGAGCGTCAAGTCCAAGTATTATAGCTCAGATTTTTGCAATTTATATGAATTTTAAGCTGAGTCATTCTTAAAAAGTCATGGTATATTTATATGAGTATTTATATAAGAGTTATAGAAATGCTATTTTCTCCTTTTTAAACTTCTTAATGAGATCTTAGTGTGAATTATTACAGTCAGAACAGAAAGAAAGAGATTTAAAAGTGCTTAATAATAGTTATTTTGTCATGTAGTCTGTACTGAAATGGAACGTTCTATGTAGTTCCCTCTGTTTTACTGTATTGTACTGTATATTACTGTAGTACATTTGATGATACACTCTCACAGTACTTCAGTTACATCCAAAGTGACAAACAGAGAAGTAGGAGGGACATTTTTCAGTTTGTTCCTTTAAAATTAAGCACTGCATATGTCGACTGTAAAGAGAAATGTATTTTTTTCAAGTCCCTGACTGACTTTCAAGTCCAAGTCAAGTCCCAAGTCACTGACCTTCAAGTCTAAGTTGAGTCTGAGTCCATTTTAGTCAAGTGTCATGTCCTAAAAAAAGTGACTCAAGTCTGACTCGAGTCCAAGTCATGACTTGCAAGCCCCCACCTCTGCCATTACATATACAGTCGGTACAATACAGTGAAATTCAACTTAGAATCTAATCAGAAGTGCAATGAAGTAAATACTCAAAATCACAATTTACATAAAAGAGGACTATTATGTAACAGTTTGACATGTACTGACCTACTGTTGCATTAACATATTACTGTATACATTTGTACAAAACTGCAAGATTAAAGTGTGTGTTTGCTTTAATTTCCCATTATTGTGGCAATTATTGGTCAAAATATGTTATAATAATTTTTAGTGTGTCATTAAAAGAGTTTGAAATCAAAGTCACATAATAAATCTATAATTATTTTTTAACATATACATGCATTCAAAATAAGTACAATAAAATACAAATCACTTTTTAGACTATTTGAAATTTTGAACTGAGAAAGTTTTCTTGAAATTTGCTTATGATAGGTAATCTGTTAGACTATGTTAATGAAATGTTACTAACTGAGAAATTCTATAGCAATTCTTACAGTAATCATAAAAAATAATTCAACATTGAGCAGACTAGCAAACTGTGTCGTAATTTCTATGTAACTATTTGTTGCAGTCTGAAAATTGGACTGAAAAAAGTGGAATGAGCCGGTTCGTGCGGTAAATCCAAAGCATAATCATTAATCTCCTCAAGGGAAGAGAGACACGACCTCCGGAAAGACACAGGCTCATTTTTACTGTCCACACTGTCTACTGCCAAGAGACTGAGCGCAGGGAACATTTTGTCAATTTCATTATGACTCAGGGCTTCTCCGGAGCACGAGGCAAACAGTTTAAGAGAAAAATGAGTTTGTGCTGTTTGAACGGAGCGAGGCAGAGATGACGGAGAAATAGAAATGTGCATCGACAATCAAAGAACAGCAAATCCGTGCAAATACCGCGTCAAACATCGAGTCTAACCCACCCAGCCTCAGGGAGAATGGGAGGGAAGGAAAAATGATGAATTATTGAAGGGCAGATTTTGACTGAGTATTTGAGCAAAATTTATCTTGCCCCTGTACAGATAGCACTTCATGGAAACCGTCTGAGCTCATGGCATTAGAATTCGTTCGCTCGACAGTAGGCAGGTACTTTTTCAAAATTTTATCAATTGCTGCTGTTTAGTCGTGATGTATGTAATGCACCGCTAACAGGGCTAACTGGTATATTAAGCTTTTCTCAAATTCTGTAGGAAGAAGGGCAATAACGTCTTTCCCCTTAATAAAATTCACCAAACATTCTCTTTGTTCCAGCTTGAAATTCTTGATCTCGGGAATCGTTACCAACTCAGAATGTATGGCTCTTAGCTGATTGACTGGTGCCCAGACTCGCACTTCCGGGGTTCTTGCAAACCTTCTAGTGCAGGGGTGTCAAACTCATTTTGGTCTGAGGGCCATATCCAACCTACTCTGATCCCAAAGGGGCCGGACCAGAAAACTCATGGCATATAAACCCCAAAAATAACAATAAGTTCAAATATTTGTGCAGAGAAACGCAAATCTATTACAGAAATCTTTTTTAACTGATGAACTCTTTCTTTTACTAAATATTATAATATTATGAACAACCTGAAACTTTAAGAAAAATTTAATTTCAACACAATGTTTTAACATGAACTTGTATGTAAATAAGAATAAGTCAATTTTTGTTGTAAAATCCTGCACTCGGCGTCCACTTTTCTCATTTTGGACATTTTACCGATGAGGGTGTCACAGTCAACAGTCAAAGTGATTGTCCTTTTAGAGTGTTTGGAAAGAGACAAGTCTTCATTTGTGCTGCTCTGGTGGGAGGGGCCACGTACAGAGACGCTGGAGATGCTGCTATGATAAACACCACAGAAAATTAACAAGATTTTAATAGAAAATATCATTAAAATATTTTAGTAGAAAATCAGCCGAGGGCCAGATTAAAGGTCTTGAAGGGCCGGATCTGGCCCTCGGGCCGTATGTTTGACACCTGTGGTCTAGTGTATTCTGATTCCTGACCTAGTTGCTGGAGAGAAATGAAATTGAGTGGAGGCACTAGGTGGCACCAGCCTGGCTAACAGATAGCAGTTCTTGAGGTCACAATCGTCTGTGTCTAACTATAGCGTATTATTCTCTGATAATCAGGAAGTGTGTATTAGTATGCTAGTTGTTGTTAGCTGCTTGACTGTCATGACAAAATTTCAGAACAGATAGCAGCCCCTGAGGTCAAAATAAGTCTGCGTCTATATTAGGGGTGTGACTTGACTAAAAATTTATAATCAAATTAGTTACAGGCTTTATAATTAATTAATCTCAATTAATCGCATAACAATATTTGCCCCAAAAGCAACATTTATTTTATGTAAATGAATTTCAGTGGACGACTTCCTCCAATAATACACACAGACATGACTTTTAAACTCAAGCTCTCCTAACATCTGGAAAAATGGCTTAGCAATGGCAAGGTCCTTGTCCAAAACTGAAGAGACTAAAGTTAAAGTGCTGTTTTACTTTAAGTTGTTCCCTTCTGAGTGTCGTGTTTCTGTGCTCGCTGTCACATGTTTTGTATTTAAATGGTATTGTAGGCTTGAGGTGCTTCAGTGATGTGCAGATTTTTCTCTGCACAGTTTACTTCCATCAGGTAGTTTTTTTTATCGAAATGCACCTTCCAGCAGACTCAGGGTTTATGCCATGCTCATGGGTTGTAATAGATGGAACTGTGTGCGTCAGTATAATTGGCAAACCATGACATGATGCACTGACAAATGTTCCTCGTTATTTGTCATGCAAACTGCAATAACATGAATTAATATTTTTTTATTGTATTATTTTCTTTGTAATTAGTTCATTGTAATTAAGGCACTAATGTCCCACCCCTAGTCTATATAGCTACAGTGTTTATTGTCCGATCATCAGGAAGTGCATGTTAGCAGGCTGGTTGTTAGCTGCTTAATTGTCACTGCAAATCTCCAGGATAGATAGCAGCTCTTAAGGTCAAAATAAGTTTGCCTCAGGGTTTTATTCTCTGATAATCATAAAGTGCGCGTTAACATGCAAGTTGTTAGCAGAAACTCCAGGACAGATAGCGGGTCTTGAGATCGAAATATGTTTACGTCTAATTATACAGCGTTTTATTTTCCGATAATCAGGAAGTGTGCCTTGGCATGCTAGTTGTTGTCAGCTGCTTGACCATCACGGCAAAACTCTAGAACAGATAGCTGCTCTTGAGGTCGAAATAAGTCTGCGACTAATTATACAGCGTTTATTGTCCAATTATGAGGAAGTGCACATTAGCATGCTGGTTGTTGTTAGTTTAACCGTCATGACAAAACTCTGTGCTTGTCTCTGAGACTTGAGGAAAGTGCTTATAAACTCTGAATACCTAGAATGCTCAAGGTAAGTGAGGAATAACTCTGGAGCACTGTAAATTATTTAAAATGAACTCGTGCTGTCTTTAAGTGCTTCTATCAGATCCTCCAGGTGATAAAATAGTAAGAGATAGATAAAGTAGTCCAGCTTTGGAAAGGAAGAGAGGAACATGGTGATCCATAACAGCTAACTATGTGAAACTGAAAGTAAAATATCTCATCTTCCTCATGGCAAAAAGTCCTTATAGTGTTGGATTATAACAGGAAGCTGTGAATATTTATAACTCAACAGATGTAAATACCAAATAAACTTAAACAACCTGCATCTCTGCTCTTGTTTACTCCACCAGCAGAGATTGGAAAATGTCCTCCAGTGCCAAAGTGTGTAAAGGATAATAATGTGTTGTGATGTATATAGGCCTGCATTAGCATATGAGCACAGCTTGTATTTTGATGCCTCCAAAACAGAGATGGCTAAGGTAAGTTATAAATAAAATGTAATGTACTAGTGTACTATTAGTAAAATGCTCCTCACTGTGACTCAGCGGTGGAGCAGATGTGCAGAAGCAGGTGGCGCTCTTGGTTACTATCCACCCACAATCAGAAGAAGAGGGATATGCCTGATGTCGCCCCCTCTTTTCCAAACTATCAAATAAATGAGGAAAATATATCATCACTGACATTGTTCTGTTATAATGCAGCAAAGGGTTGGACACATACTAATTTTTAAAAATAACTTCAAATATCTGGTTTCACCTATCCCCTATCCCCGCCCACAGTGCTGTTCTTAGTTGCGTTAACTTCAGACAGGGTTTGAAAATGTTAGGTAGCTTTTTTCTCAGTAATGAAAAAATAAAACGTTCTGTGAAATGCTACTATGAATACGTGGGGTTTCATACTTCTACAGTTTTAAACAGGATGTTAATAATACAGTTTTTGTTATTAATACAGTTTTAGATCAATACTGCAGATTACAGTAAACAAAACTTTAGTTTCACTTATGTTTTTTAACACTTCCTTTCTTTCCTCCCCATCTAAGTCACTACCCCTTCAGAGGGCTATTACAACACAACTGGCATCCAGCTAATGAAACTATTGCACATCACATCAGGTGTGTGAAGTTGTATGTATTTGTTTTGGTTTTTATTTGTTTATATATTTATTTACTTTTCTGAAACAAGTAAACAGTTTTTTAATCAGTTTTGCATCTTTACATTGTAATTGAAATTCAACTTTGTGTAAAAGTATTCAAAGTATTCAGAATACAGTACTCTGATTGGACCTTTTTTTTTTTTTTTTTTTTTTTAATTCAAGACAACAGATAATATGTAACAAAATACAATACTCAAAATGCAAAATACAATAATCAATATAAAAACAAAACACAAAAACATAGCGCAACCCCCACAACAAATACAAAACAACAAAACAGTCCCCAACACACACACACTGACACAAATTTAATTAAACAAAACAAAAGTAATGTGGTAGTGCAGCATACTCACACTGCTAGGGCCCCTTATATTGATATTTTAGCCAATTTTGGCCCCCATTTATTATTATTATTATTTTTTACATTTTTAGTCATTATACTTAACTAATATTATTTTCACCATCAGTTGTAGTGTATGGAAAATTGTCGCACAGGAGCATGAGTTACATCAAGTTGTGAGTTGAGTCTTGGACAGGATTGCACTGCTAACTATCAGGAGGGTTCAAATAGGGTCCGGAAGAGATCGCTAAATTACTCAAACGTGCATGGAAGACATATTGAACCATTTCAGGTATGATCAAGACATCATGTAACCACAAAACAACAAAGCAACAAACCTGGTGTAAAAACTTTGAAAAACTTTGATGATATAAGAGTTCAGTTCTAGTCACTCATCCCTCTGTACAAGAACACTATTGTCTGTTTTTGTATGCACCATCTATCATGTTCAGACAACCTAGTAACTCCACCCACCCAGACCTGCCCCCTGCATGCACCCCTTACCCCTTTTCCACTCCTGCCCTGAGCTCTGAGACATTTCTCTGCTCCTGTCCACCCGCCCCGCCGTCTTGCACCCCTGTCTGCCCCTGTCTGTTTGAATGTGGCCCTGCTTTGTTTGAACTGACCTCAGAATACCAGGCCCTGCCCCGGGTCAGGCCTGCAGACAGCCCAACCCATCCAAGGATCTGCTGATGGATCCGGAAAATTCAAACTCTCTGGCATGACTATTTTTAGACCAGACCAGAAAATATTTGGGTTTTATGTATGAAAACATGGACTGAAAAGACCTGCGTGGATTTTCAGCTGGCATACCATAATAGAGACTGCAGGACTGAACCGGGACTTCACCTGGTCTAAAATAAAGTATCAAAGCAGGTTAAAATAGGTTTAATCAGTACTAGTACATCCTCTGAGTACACTGCAGAAGGTGACTTAAATTTTGAATACTACTTTTATTTAAAGATCCTATATTACTCTATTTTCTGAACTATCGGAGTTGAGTTTTGTTTAATTCACACAAACCCTGCATATTTAGGCTGAGTTCTTCTTCTCAAACAGAAACCACTCCACCTTGTGATGTCATGTGGTAATACAAGAAGTTCCCCACTGTGTTTTTAAACTCTATACAGCTTCACTTGAGTTATTTACATATTTTCAGCCCTAGAATTGTTCATCTCTGTTAAATTGAATCTTAATGACATCACAAGGTGGAACAGAGCATTTGAAGCTTTGGAGATTCAGAGAGATTAATAGTAAAGCTTTACTCAATCATGCGTGGATGAAACAAAAAACAACTCCAGGTATGTTTTTGATGAAGTAACAACATTATCACATGGCTAAAAGTTCAATTTTGAGTAAATTTTGCGTAATATAGGACCTCATTTTGAATATAGATTATGGAGTAGCCTAGATGCTTGTAATCAAGTTGATCTATTGCGAACAGTTGTCTTATTCCAGTCCAAAAGATTTTACTTGAAATGAAAAACAAAAACAAAAAAAAAGAATAAAACAAAAATAAATGATGTGGATTTGTCATGGTTCATGTTTTGTACTTTTTCCTTATTTTGGTGTTTTGTTTTGACGTTTGTCCTGCCAGTCGTGAAAACAAAGGGAGGACGCAAAATGCAAAACTGCTTTTAAAGTTCTTCAATAACAAATAAAGAAAGACTCAAAAATCCATAAATCCAAACATCAAAAAAATCACACTGCCGTGACGAGACATGACAAGACAAGGCACTGACAATGATACAATGACACTAATACAGGTATAACACATTTGGGAAAGGAAAAGGCTACACCTAGATAAGCAAAAACAACGACTACAAAACGTGAACCATGATAGGATAACTCAGATCCAAAATATATACTTGGATTTCATCTTCTTAAAATCTTTAAATTCAACAAACAAAAGAAGGTAACTAAAAAAACATGATATATTTCTTTAAAGCCATCATGTAAAGGTGCACTGTGTAACTTTTCAGGTAGAGGGCCCATCAAACACTTTTTTCCACTTTTTTGTCAGGAATGTTTTACAGTGTGGTATTAATTCTTTCTATCTTCATGGTGATGAAACCAGACCAAGCCAAAGATGTTCATTTTGTCTTCTTATGTACTTCAGCGTCTTGGGTTCTTTTTAAAGACAATACAGTAAAGTGTATTTTACCTCGTTGACATGTTTCGGCTGCTAGCCTTCAGAACTATCTCCGGTGTTGGTGGTGATATGTCGTATATCAGCTGTTGTTACTTCCTGTGGGCGTGGTCAGCCTGATTGACCTGGCAGGTCGCTCAGACTCACCATACCTCCCGTCCGTTCTTCGTTTCCTGATTTCCGTGGCCTCCCTGATCCAGCGTTTGAACTTTTCCGATCCTATGACCTGTGCCCCGTCCCAATCCATACTGTGGTTACTTCTTTTGCAGTGATCTGATATGGCGGAATTTAGGTTTTCCTACTCTTCTTTGTCTTTTTGTGTTCTGGTGAGTCTCCCTAATGTTTCCTTTTCACATTCTTTTGGGTGTTCCCTTTGTTGGATGTGAAATTCCCAACAACAACAATGTAAATACACTTTACTGCATTGTCTTTAAAAGAACCCAAGAAGTCAAACCAGACCAAGTTACAGGTCAGATCTGTGGAGAGGCGACCCTGCTCACAATCAGAAGTCCTGTTTTTCTAGGTATTTTTGATCAATAAAATCACCTGTAATTGGATAAATGTAAGGTAGAGCTGTTTAATGCAGAACATTCGAAGCAGAGCAATGGCATATCCAGAGAAATAAGAAGGTGACGGACCCCCAACTGAAAAGTTACATTGTGCACCTTTAAAAACATGTAGGCTATTATACCATTTTTATGTTGATCCAAAATACACACTTGGATTTTCAGTTAATCTACTTAAAATGTTGAAATTCAATGAGTAAAACTGGAATATAACAGGGAAAACATGACATTTATTTAAAGCCATCATTAAATTTTTAGCACATACTCCTCCTGTTACCTACATTTGATATCAACTGGGGCCAATTTTGAGCACCTTCATTTGTGTTTTTTGGACCACCATTTTGTGCTTGTCTTGGACTCACAGGACCCCGCTTCCAGATGTCTCCGTAGAAGGCCTCACAGCTGAACAAACACACTGTCCTCTCTTTCAAATGTTTAACATCTCAAGCCAGCATGAAATGAAAAAGTCAAGAAACAAGATTATGCGATTACTAAACTGCTTTTTCGAAGGTTGAATACTTGGCATAGTTTTGGGCCCGTGACAATACTTTTTTCTTTTTTTTTGCACTGAATTCCCAGACACCTAGCTGTAAATTGGGCTGTGTTAAAGTCAAGGGGGCTTTCCAGACTGGTTGGAAAACATAGACATCTTTTCTGGCAAAGGAGAGCACCTTCTTGGCAAAAGTCAGAGCAGTTCAATTGGGTCTAATCAATCCGTCTGTCTGGCTCTGTCCTTGGTTCAAAAATGCAGTGCGTCATGGTTACCTGTTTTACCAGCTCTTACTTCATACTGCAGCTTTTACACAGAATGTTTTGCTAAAAAGAAAAATTAAGAAACATTTTACTAACACGGACTTACTTGTTTGTTAGTTAGGCCATAGCAGCAACATTAGACTAGTTTTATTGATCCACAAGGGACAGAACTACAAAGAGCAACAATATACATGGTCATAATAAATTCAAAGTAAGTATCATAAAAAAGTATATGTATAAATGTAAAAATAAAATATAGAAATATAGTAATACAGTAATACAAAATATATCTTTGCTATATAAGATAAAACAGACTGAAATAGAGCACTCACATACAAAGAACAAATGTAATCATATGTCTTGATCATTTTCAAGGTTAAAGGAACAGATTGGAATTTTGGACATAGGACCTCATTTCCTAGTTAGTCAGAGTGTTGGAGACGTGTGGAGACACTTTTTAAAATATTCCATCCAGTCCTTGTATTTGCAGAGGTCGCTGGTGCTAGGCTAGTGCATGTCAATGGCCATAGTTAGCCTGCCAATAAAAACAGTCTTACCCACTCCACAAAACACCCGAGGCAAATCTATTATTACGCCAAACTGTCCATGTGAATGTGTTGATAGAATAATGTTTGAAATAAAACTAACCTTGCATCGCATGAATCGTTGCATGTTGAGGAACTGTTTTCTCATATATCAGTCCGCCCCTGCCAAGCTTTCTATCAGGAAGTACAACTTCCTGCTGCTCAGACATAAATCCTTCAAATGCAAGGTTGGTTTTACTTCTAAAATTATTCTATCAACACAGACATTCACATTGACAGTCTGGCATAATAACTGTTTTGCTTCGGGTGTTTTGTGGGGTGGGTAAGACTGTTTTTAGTGACAGGATAACTATGGCCATTGACATGCACTAGCCTAGCACCAGTGACCTCTGCAAATACAAGGACTGGATGGAATATTTAAAAAAGTGTCTTCACACATCTCCAACTCTCTAGCTCACTAGGAAATGAGGCCCTATGTCCAAAATTCCAAACTGTCCCTTTAAGATATACTTTCTTTTGTCCTCTGCATTTGACCCTTTTGACCCACTGACGTTGGGGAAACCTCCCAGGAGCAGTGCTGCACCCAGGTTGGCCAGGAGTACTCTGACTGGTGGATTTGATCTATGGTGCATGTTTCGGTTTAATGAGGTAAAGCAGAGTACCTGGAAACCCACCAGACATGTGGAGAAACATGCAAACTCTGCACAGAAAGACCCAGACAGCTTGGGAGTCGAACCCAGAACCTTCTTGCTATGACACGAGAGCGCAAGTCACCAGGTATATACATATTTGAACCAAAGGCAGTAAATGAGCAGCAATTAACTTTGTTTGCAATGTCCAGTGATTGTTTTGGCTTAATAGATGAAAGGGACAGAATTTTGGACATAGGACCTCATTTTCTAGTGAGCCAGAGTGTTGGAGAGGTGTGGAGACACTTTTTAAAATATTCCATCCAGTCCTTGTATTTGCAGAGGTCGCTGGTGCTAGGCTAGTGCATGTCAATGGCCATAGTTATCCTGCCACCAAAAACTGTAGCAGCAAGTTGTACTTTCCTAATAGAAAGCTTGGCAGCAGCGGACTGATGTATGAAAAAATAGTCCCTCAATATGTGATGATTTATGCGATGCAAGGTTAGTTTTATTTCAGACATTATTCTATCAACACAGACATTCACATCGACAGTGTGGTGTAATAATAGATTTTCTTCGGGTGTTTTGTGGAGTGGGTAAGACTGTTTTTAGTGGCAGGATAACTATGGCCATTGACACCATCCTTGCCCTAGCGACCTCTGCAAATACAAGGACTGGGTGGACTATTTAAAAAAGTGTCTCCACACGTCTCCAGCACTCTGAATAACTAGGAAATGAGGTCCTATGTCCAATATTCAGAACTGTCTTTTTAATTATAGTATTCTTACTTATACAGCAGCTTCAGTTGCAATATTGAACTTTCTTATCTTTTTTTAAAGGTACACTGTGTAACTTTTCTGCTGGAAGCAATGCTACTTGCTTGTCTCCATGGTGATGTTGTTCTTTGATTGGAATGTACCAGACTATGGAATTGCATTTATGAAGGCATTAAATGAAGACTTTACAGGGAACAAATGCTTGAATTCAGTGTCAAAAAGCTCACTGGACAGCTATTAGCAACATGGTACTCACAAATATACCATAAATTTGATCTATTATATATTAACTGCAGTTTTCCCCAAACACAAGAGAATAAATTGCTTACTTTCCGTGTAGTCTTCTGTATATTCAGCAGTGCATATAGGCTCTGTGCACGGCTGTTTTCCACTAAGCCTACATCTCACCACTTAGACCACATGTGAGAGCAGAGTGTCATTTGTTCACCGTCCTCTTGGTCAGGTGCAGCTCTTGGAGAGTTTGAAACAGTCTAGTGCGTGTTAGGAAAACTCTCCTGTAATAAAATAACATCTGAATGAATGGCTGGACACATTCACTAGTGTCTGGAGACCAACCTCCCACTCAGCTCTCCGCTATCTCCACTGGGACTGGAGCACATCAGGCCACGGCGATTCGACTGGCAGAAATACACGGCTGTTTTTGTGAAGAGGTGGATGAAATAGTACAATTTTGTGACTACTGTGCAGTGATATCATGCTACGAGGTTCTACACGTATGTCTATGGTTGAATGTTCAGCAGTTACCATGGGGACACCATGTAAACATTGCCAAATACGTTTTAGAATACTCATTGTATTGTGCTGAATAAGTAAAATTTGATTAATTAAATACCTTTTACTATTATACATGTATCATTTTGCTGCCTGACTTTGTACACTAATAAATGGATAATGGTTTATGTTTTACAGGCATCTAACTTAGACCAGATTTTCAAAATCAAAAACTGGAACACCCCTAGTTTGAGGTGAGGTTTTAATGAGTTGAGAGGAGAGACAGCAAGAGTAGGCCTTGATCATGTATCCCTTGTTGCTTGCCTGCAAAACTGGAATAAATTTTGGAAATGCAGCTCTGGTCAGGGACATTGATTTTGTTTTTTATTTCACTGCATAAACCACATATCCATAGTGCACAAAAGTGATTATTTGAGTTATGTTTAGTTCTGAGTTTGCTCACCGCTTTCATTTGTTACTTTTCTTTGACAAATAGTCACTACAGTTGCAAGTTACAATTGTTTTGAAATTCCCGTTCTTTAAATTAAGTATCTTTATGTAGAGTTGTCCACCTGCTTGTATCTCTTGGCCTTTGATGTTCCACAGTATGCCAATAATATTAGATAGCCACAGCAAAACTATTCTACATTTTAAAACAATGACAACCATCATGGGGTTTGGTGATTAAGTGCATTTTGTACTTGTGTCATTGGGCAAGACACTTCGCCGAGCCTGTAAATGAATATGGTGTGTGAATAATGCAAAGCAAGCATTCCTCGATCGTATCCATCAAGGTTGCCAACGTCATCTGTCACTTCACCACTAAGTTTTATCCCTTTAATCCCTCATAAGAGGACGTTGCGTAACTGAAACCAGACTGACGCATCCAAATAGATGTATTCTGTCATTTCTTTGAGCTGGATCCACATTTCACTGCTGTGTGCTGTGTGCTGGAGAGAACTTTACATTGAAAGGAGGCAGCAGACGGAGGTAGAGATGGTTGGAGTGTTTGCTCACGTTTCTCTGTGAAGACACCGCGACAGGATCTGAAACCGCCCTGTTATATCCACCACACAGCCTCACTGTGAAAGAGGGCTTTTCTATAGGGGAAAGGGAATTACCTGAAATTTCTCAAGCCCCTTTGGTAATCATTTATTTAAAAGGCCCATATTTTGTGATTTTGTGATCGATGTTATCATTTTCTTTCCCCATCAAAAACATGTGTTTTGAGTTGTGTTTTGTTTAATTTACACATGTTTAACACACAAACCCTGCATATCTAGGCTGAGTTCTTCTTCTCAAACTGAAAACACTCATGTCATGAGGTAATACGGGAAATGCTGCACTATGGTTTTTAAACTCCATGTCATGCGGATAATTTCAGTGCTGGAAATTCCAGTCTAAAGTGAACAAAAGTTAAAAGGTTGCTATTAACTGGAAAACTAACGTGTCATGATATCACAAGGTGGAACAGAGCATTTTGAGCTTTGGAAATGTAGACAGACTAATAATAAAGGATTATTCAAACATGTGCAAATGAAACAAACACAATTCCAGGTATTAAGACATGTATGTAACATATCTTAAAACTGTCAATTTTGCGTAATATTGAAGCTTTAATACAAATTCTATATCAAGACAATATATGGTGTAATATTGCCTGTGCTGCACTTACACCTTCTTGTCTACGTAGGGATAGATACATCTAGGAGGATGGAATATTTAATTCTGTCAACAGGTAGCGCGTTCTCACACTCCGAGTACCCCCTATAATATATACAATGTTATAACATTGTTCCCTCATGAAAAACTTGCCTCTCTCAGGCCCTATTCAAACACTCCTTATAGTTTGCAGTATGATCCTATCCAAATGAAAACAAAATCATACACTACAACTTCACAAACCTGGTGTGATGTGCAGTAGTTTCATAAGTCGGTTATAATGAGCTGTGAAGGGGGAGAAAATGAAACATATGAAACTTGTTTTTATGCCAAATTTAGCATTTTGAAACCAACAAAAGTTAACACGGTGATCTAAATTATATCCCCCTCTAAATCAGTTATATAATGATAGTCAGTTATTACAATGATATTTTCTTGTTTTAGTGATATTGACGTTCAGAATCCTCCAAAATATTCATAAGACAAAGAACATTTTAGTTTGACATACTATTATTTTAAAATCTGATACCCCCTCACCATAAACTGACTGGAGTATATTAAAAAAAGAGCAGGCTAATTAGTATTACAAGAGTACAAAGTATAACAATAATAAGACATTTATTATTGCAATGCAAATACAAAATCTTTACATTTAATGCACAATTTTTAGACAAATCTACACAATTCAACCATCTCATTCATATCTCCCATTCGCACACACATTCAATGTACATACTCCCCATTCTGAATACTCAAAGGCAAAAGTGGTAGAATTAATTGTACAATGTTACAACAAGCAAAGCAGCAAATTCAAGCCAAACACCAGAAGAGCCGAAATTATTAAAATGAAAGGAAATAAACAAACAATACAACAATGAACCAAGTCTGGATTGAATTAATGTCATTTTTTATGCAGCCAAAACTTGATTCTGTAGCAAAAATGTATAGCACCAAACGTAGCACCAAAAATCTCCTCTAGTAGTGGATAAAAGGTTTAACTCCTACAGAGGAAAAGAGAAATTATATTAAATGACTGGATAACATGAATATGAATCATTTTGTGTTTTCGGGCTCACCGTGCAATCCGGCAGTTTCGTGTCTGGGCGTAGGCCCCAGTGTACATGATCTCACACCTCACAATGTTGTTGGTGAAGTCGGACTCAAGGACATGGAAGTTTGGGTTGACAGTAATCTGGAAAATGTCATGAATGAGTCTTTCTGAACAGAACAAGTGGTCTTATGTGTAAATGAGTATAAATGAGAGAAAGTTACATGCACTTCTCACTGTGTTTTTACTGTTAAGTAGTTTTTGTAAGCGATCCAAAGTTATTCCTCACTTACTTTATGCATTCAGTGTTTTCTAAATATTCACTGTGATGAGTTTGTCTTTTCATAACTTTTAGAAACCAATTTGGAGTTAGTTGTAGACAGTATTTTGACATCAATAGCTGCTTATACAACATATCCGCACTGGGGTAAGAGACATTTTGCTCAAATACATGGGAAAATATGGGTACAGGACTTTTAATAGTGGGCATGACACATCAGACAATAGACACATTCATTTAGCCATCATCAATACTGTAAGCTAATATAGGTTTGAGTGATGAAGGATGTGTGTTTACCTTGAGCACATAATTTCCCGGAGGCACGTCGGTGATGTCGATCCACTGACAGTCAATGTTGGCAGCATAGATGTCATGGCACCCGGGGCTCAGGCCCTAAACACACAAACAGAGAAAGAGGGGCTCAGCTCCAGCGGAAACAGCGGCAGACTGTTGAACACTATTAAAGCCAGGATCACCAGACCAGACACATAACAAATAACTTCCTCTGGACAGGATGTGTTTCCTTACTGCTTTAAAGTCAGTTCGTGGGGTTAGTGATCAATGCTTTGTTAAGTAAAGAAAAATATTTTCATTTTGTGATATCAAGCCAAGAGAAATATTGCACAATATACTGTGTTTGCAGTAGTTTGAGTTGCCTACATAATCTATTGTGTATAATATTTGTCTGGGATTGACAGAAATGTAGAATGATTTTCAGTTGTTATATGCTGAATGATAACACTTTTAAACTCTCGACATAAATAAACATCACAAGTCAGACTTATAAAGAGAAGATAGACTTTGTTCAGCCTGTATAAAGAAGTGGGCTAAGAGAGAGTCAGAGGAGCTGGAAGCGCCTCCATGAACACTTTCTATTTGAAATGCAGTAACTAGTGGGTTAGCTATGTCCATTTAGATACAGTATATTGTTCAGCCAAGCCTTCTTTAGGTGTGTAAAATCCGCCCTCTTTACCTATCTATGTGACGTGTAGCTCCACCCTCTTTACCTGTGTGTGAATGGTGTAGCCCCAAGCTCTTTACCTGTGTATGTGACTTATAGCTCCACCCTCTTTACCTGTGTATGTGAGGTGCAGGCATATCTCCTCCTGAACCCGGGCTCACAGCTGGTGTCCTCCAAACAGAAGCTGGCCTTGTGCCCCTCTGCCACCTTCCTCCCCGTCACGGAGTCCAGCAGGTCGTAGTTACTGAAGGCCTCCATGCTGTGGTAGTGCCTTTGAGCAAGACAGAGATCGTCATGAGAGTGAATCATGTCAACATACAGACATTGCACTGCACTATAACATACATATACTTGTGCCTATTCATATCAAATTCTCCATTTATACATACTATTATACCAAGGATAAAATTATGTTATGTAATTTCATACATTACAAATTAGGCATACGCCAATCTTTAAAACTTCTCATTACACAACTTTACAAACTATACAGTATCTGGATTACCAAGAACCATCAGGATTAGACCAAAACTAAAAATCTGTATAACACTTGGTCTAAAACAAAAAATTGGTCTTAAAAGTGGCACTTTCTGTGGAGGGTTCATCACCTGCTTGTTTCAAATCCAGGTGCTCCCATTGCACAAAATACCTTCAAAAGCGTGCATGCTTACTATCAGTGGGGCTGTCTCTCCACAGATCTGAGCTAGAATTTGACCATACTGCAGAACATTCCAGGCAAAGCAATAAAATCTCTATGGGATATGAAGGTAGTGGAGATATGAAGGTAGTGGACCATCTACCAGACAAGTTACATAGTACACCTTTAACCAGTCACTAAACCAGGTGTAAACTGGGACAATTCCCAACTATTATGGAGAACGGAATGATACATGAAAATATTTGTCTAAATCAGGGGTCAGAATCAATTCTTATGTTAAGTGCACTTTGTAACTTTTCTGGTGGTTCTCAAGGGAGATGTTATTGCTTTGTCTGAAATGTTTCACAGTATGTCATTAAACCTTTCTATCTTCATGGGGACCAAACCAGTTCAAGTCACAGGCCAGATCTGTGGATAGGCAACCCCGCTCACAGTCAGAACCACTTTTTCTAGGTATTTTTGAGCAATAGCAGCACCTGTAAATGAATAAATGTAAGGTAGAGCTGTCATACAGTTATATATATCCATAGAAACAAGCAGGTGATGCACCCCCAACCAAAAAGTAATGCACTGCACGTTTAATACCAGCTCTTTTCGATGCTTTTCAAATACATGTTCTCTTTGCAGCTCCACAGACTCACTGGTGACAGTTGTGCCAGTCCCACTGAAAGCGCGGCTTCACGGGGAGGAAGTCTGCAGTGCCCTGGTTCCGGACCTTCTGAGGGAAACGCAGCAGGACCCTGAAGTCTATGTCCCGGACTGTGGAGCTATAGGCAGTTCTGAGGAGGAGCAGAGGAAAGTCAGAGCACAGAGAGAGGTTAAGGCTAAAAAAGCAATATCCAGGTAAGTTAAAATGACTTAACTTAAGAATATTTTACTTTATTTGAGTAGATTCAACTTGACATAAAATTATCTACCAATGGATTAAGTATATTTTCCTTAATTCAAGCAACATTAGATTTGGTTTCATATTCTAAGTGCAAAAAGTGAAGCAAGATGTATTTATGATATGATATATGATAAAACTTTCTTTATTGAGGTAATGTTAACTTCACTAGATTTTAGTTTTTGCAGTGGTGGGATCCTTGATCTTGTCAGCAACTCATGGTCAACACACATTTGTACATTTCTTATGAAAAGTGTCACAACCATATTGTCTTCTGCTCCCCATTCGAGTGTGAAAATCTCCTTCAACATAATCATTTTAAATAAAATCAGCCATACTGGTGATTTGATTTTGAAGCTGTATTACTTGCAGTTTACTACAGTGTCCCTTTGTTCTCAGATACAAAGCCAAACTAACCCACTGAGTTCATTGTTTGATGTTCTAACTTTGTGTTGGTTAAATCAACAGTTTGGTGAAGTCCTATGAGGAGCCTGCTGTTGTGATTTTGGGCTTTGCAGAAGTGAACTGAATTAAATTTAATTGAATGAGTATTAAAACAATTTCTTTGACTATAGGGTCAGAAGTTTGTATTGGACTTTCAAGACTTTAGATATTTCAATTTTTTTGTTAATGTTGTCAATAACTATTATCATCATAATAAAAGAAAGACAAATACTTGTAACACAAACATTTGACATTATGACTAGAGGACTGGAATTTGGAAAGAGTTGCAGAGTCTAAAAATATCTGTGAAAAATAGGTTTAGTTTGTTCCATTTTACCGAATGCTTTTGGAAAAACACCTCAGAACACTTGTGTGTTGGCAGGACATTTTGTTGGACAATCACTTCTCCATAACAATATTTGACATGCAAGACTTTCACCTGTCACTTTCAAAAATACAATATGTTGAATGACATTAAGGTTCCACAGTGATAAAAAAAAAAGTGGAAGGGGGTTTTCAATGCAAATAATAACAGTTTCTTCAATGTTAAGGTTGGAATCTTTAAAGTGTTAGAAATGTTTTACTATGTGTGAAAAGAGGTCTATACTTCTTTCTGCTCCTTTTCACTCACATTGATGTAGGAAACATAGTTATTTTGTATTCACCATTCATGAAAAAAATAAAAATGTTATCAGGTGGTCTTATTTATTCTAAAACAACTCAGAAATGTCTAATTTTTGTTCTTTTATGTTATTTAAAATAAAATAAAAGAACAACAAAACCAAAACCTATTAGTTCCAAATGATGTCTGTTTTAGTACTAATATCTGGGTATATTCTGTGACAACTCTACTCTGGGTGCCCTGAAGAGAATTCTGTGTTTCAGCAAGGTTTTCCATTCAGTACTTTTAAAATGACACATATAATAGATACAAATGAGGTCCTCTGTACTTTTTTAACAGCTTAATGCCATGAAAAAGACTGCGTGAGGACATGAGCCAAGAACATGTGTGCATTGGCAGGATGTTGGGTAATGCTTCTTAATAGAGTTTGACACCGTGATTATCAGCTCAAAATGGGACATGTTAATGGCGTTTGACTTGAAGCGTGAAACTAGAGGAAGTTGTTCTTATGTGCAGGTGTGTACTTAGTGAATTATGAATCACCACTGGCAGCTCGCTCACCTGGCCAGACAGTTCTCTTCAGCAGCACAGCGGAGAGCATACATCTGCATCCGCTGGACATACGTGCCAGCCTGAATAGCATACGGATCTGGTACCAAGTCGGGCAGGCCTATAGAAGAGAAGAGAGGAGAGGGGTGAGAAGAGAGGGAGACACAGAGAGACACAAGGAGAGAGATAAATGGAGGGTAACAGTGACAGGAAGATTAATAGAGAGACAGATGGGTGGCTTTCAATCCTGATGAGAGGGCTAATTAATTTGGGTTGTGGTTATTTTTTTTGGATAATTTCAATTTAAAGAGAAAAATACATTCTGCAATCAGTAATTTCTTGCATGTAGATAAATCCAGTACTTCACCCATTCATCACTAAAAAATAGAACTGGAAAATATTTTACATGGTCTACTTTTATGAATAGCCCACAAAATGGACAAGACCAACTTTAGACAGATTTTAATGATAAGAGCAAACGAACTTAAAAAAGGATACAGTAACATTCTCGTTACTGGTGCTTATCAACACACAGGTAAAATAACTCACCGTTCTGGAAGAGCCTGGTGCCATAGCCGGTCCCTGGAGGAGGGCGCTGAGGGCGCGCCGCTGGCCTCGCTCTGTTTGGATACATATTATAGAGGACTGAGTTCCTGTGGTTCTTAAAGGGGTTCCGAGGGTCGTCGTTAACCACGTCCACAGCGTTAGTGTGGGCATCGTTTGTAGTGTCCTCATTTATCGCTGTTAAAGGGACCGGGACCTCAGGGTCTCGCTCTAGTGATGGAACAGGTCCTGCGATGGACTGGTCCGTCTGTGCGCGCTCCCTAGAGACGAGAGCAAGCTCTGGAACCGTGCGTAAATGCTGGGTTTGCGCGCGAGCCAAAGACTCCGGTACCGTGCGTAACGGTTGATTCTGTGTCCGTGTCAGTGACTCCGGCACCGTGCGTAACGGCTGCTGTTGCGCACGAATGACAGGTTCTGGCACCGTGCGTAAAGATTGACTTTGGGCACGGGTTACTTGTTCGCTCCTGGTGTGCTGGGATGATGGGTCCACACTAGTCCTTGCTAATCCAGTTTCAGTCTCCGCGGCTGCAGAAGCGTTCGTGGTTGTGAACTGTGGAGTGCCCTGAAGTCCAGTTGTTCCTGCACGCACAGGGCGCTCCGTAAGTCTGGCCCCTGACGCACGAGCTGAGACCGGTGCGTACTGGAAAGGAGCTGCAAATTGTGCTGGTCTGTACAGTGAGGTTGGTCTGTGCAACCCGGGAAGTTGGTGGCCGTTGCTGCTCACGTAAAGCCGGGATGGGCCCCTGTATCGTCCTGGAGCCTGGTACTGTGAGCCCGTGCTCATTAAACTGTACACCTGGCCGTTATTCTCCCACTGGATCCTGTGTCTCCATGGGCCCCCGCGTTGAGCCTGCGCACTGGCGAGTGGAGCTAATGCCTGACAAAAGGAGAGAAATAAAAGTGTCCATTGTGCCATTGCAGTAAAACAGACTAGTCCTTGTGGTTCGAAGCAGAAGTCAGCTCACGACATGTATCACGGATTTGTCAACGCGGTTGAAACGCAGCCTCCCAGCTTCGTGTCTAATACACAACATATCAGTTCCCAGGAGGTCTGTCTGTAGAAGAGGAGGGCTGAAGGCTGCTCTGGTCAGTTTAACGAACTCTGTCCAGTCACTTACGCACTAAGTCAAACTTTTAAACAAGAACTTTTAACCCATCCCTCGCTGTGGCCGCGCCGGGTTTGTTCAGCAAACGTTACGCGCAGGTGTCAACTGAAAAGAGCCCATATGAAGACCAGTTTTGTGAAGAATGCACAATATTACGTATACAGAAGGTGGATTTTAAGCCTATTTATTTCAGCCTATATGTTACATAAAAAAAAAAAAAAAAGAGAGAGATACATAATTAAAACAAGATAGCATAAGGTAAAATATTATACCCTGTACTAATCTTCATTAATCCAAGAAAAACATTTCTCAACAATGTACATGAAACAGCAATATTCATTCCAAAGATTTGCAGGATTTGATAAATTAAATGGGGGCTGCCACCATCCTTTCAAATTTATTTTAGGTTGTTGCAGTTTGTCATCTTAACCACAAGAGGACACTGTGCCTTTATTTCTGCCTCGACCAGAGCGTCATGAAACCTTTGCCTGTATCTCCAGGCTATTGTAACCTCGTTAATGAAATTACTACCTAAAATACAACAATATTATATATATATTACACTCACATTTCTTTACCCACTGCACAAGTTTTTTCCAGATGTTTTCAATGTCAAAAGACAATTAATCGGGCTGCAGTTTGGTTTTAATTTGAGCCCACGTGTTAATGGGCGGTGATCGCGCTGTGGCCGAGCTACGTGATAGAATGAACGTGAGAACGTGCAGCAGATGTTTCCAGATTATTATTGTTCTTCCACTGTGTATTCCCTCCGCACCACACCGTGAACACATGGACAGGTGAGCAGTTATAAAAGGTACTGGAAATTCACTACAATTTAAAATAGCTACTGCATCAGATAAATCAAGTCGCTTGACCCTGATCCATAATTAATGGACCATGTAAAGATTTAAAAAGCGTAACCTGCTTTCTACGAGCTTAATGCTTTTCTACACCCTCACCATTAGGTGTCACCAAAATAACTCTCACGTAAAATTATTCATATATTCTGATGCTCTAAGGATGCTCCACTTGTATGCATAATAAAAAATCTTAACATGACACAATTTAATCTTCTTCTTATTAGGCCGGCCTACATGTAAATAATTATTACATTAAGAAATGCTGATGATGATTGCTATCCAGGATCCCGTATCAGAAAATGTCTTGTGGCCAAAGGAAAAGAACTTTGATAGCTCCTAGTGACACAAATAAACTCACATTAATAAAGAGGTGGTTTCCCTTTAACCTTTAACCTAAAACATGCACACTACCACATGCAAAGAGCAAATGTCCCTACATGGGAAGTCTTCAATACAAATTAAACACTGAGAGAAACTTTATATCTACAACCTCCTGATAATATATCATTTAATCTTTCCATTTTTAGGGGAAGTCTGGCTGTTTAAAGTAGGTCACCTCTCAGACACATTTCTGGATATCTTACAGGACAAGGCGGCGGTGTACATTTCCTTATCCAAATACGGCAGCAGCACATTTGGCCTGCTATTCTTATCCCTGTAGACCCGCCTCGCTCAAAGGTCCCATGGTCCACATTTATAAGAGCCCCGGATCTTGGAGACTGGTTTGGCACAAGACTTCAAGAGCAGGACTTTTAAGCTACTAAATGTAATCAGTAAGTATTGACGATAACATTGAACATTTATTGTGTGAAATAAAAACAAACCACAACATGTGTTAACACAAGTATAATGTTGTAAATTAGTTTTTTGAATTGTGAATGGAAATAAACTGAATGAGCTACAATTTGTGGTTGCTTTCATGGTACACTACAGCAGGAGAAACTTCAAGGAATCAACAAGGAGTTCCCCAGACTAATTCTTCTACGCTTTGAATAAACCTAGGTATCCAGGCTGTTCACTTCACACCTTTTGAGATTAAAAGAAGAAAAGATGATGGTCTTAAAATGGTTTTACTTCAACAAGAAACCGATGGAATATACACTTTGTCTTCCCTTGGGCCCCTATCTGAGGATATAAGATAGATCCAGATGGTTTACTGCAGAGCATGGGAAGACAATGCAGGTGAGATGTGCAAAATCATGACAAAATAATGCACTATGTGAATATGTTGTGGGATAAAGTGTGTGTGAGGTGCTGGTCTGTGCTTTTTCACTTGTCTGTCAATGTAACTGTGAGTTATGGAGCGGTGTGTGAATCATGACTTTGTGCTTATCAACCATCGCTAAATTACTCTCCATCCAACTCATGTTTCAGGTGCCTTCACGTTTTAGTTGGGCTACATGTGACTTACTTATAGTAGGCGTTGTGGTTAATATATGATTTTTGAAGTTGTGCCTGCAAGCATATCTCTTCAGAAATAACCTTTGAGATAAGTGTCCTGATACAGTATCAGCGGTCCTATGAATCATTGAAGCCATAAGCTGTTTGTACACATACAGTTACAATGCAGGTGACAGTAGTAAAAGTCTAAAATCTTATGAGTAGTGCAGTTAGTGTCACCCTGTAATTGACTTCTCTACAGAAATACAATTTACAATTATTATAAGCAATTGTTAGTTGTTATGGTAGAGTGTATAATTATTTTCATCTATATAAAAAGCAAATAGAAATAGATAATAAAAAAAAAATTCTTAAAAGGAAACATTTTCACATGTTTATATGTTCATATATTTTATAGTGTAATTTATGTGTCTCATAATAAAACATTAGAGAGTTTTTTATAGTATATATAGATATAGTATGTGTCATAAATGCAAACTTAAATGAAATTGGCTCAACAATATTTGCTGTATTTTAGTATTTGCAGTCTTGACTTGTCAGAGTAGAGCAGCTCTGCCCCATAAATACTGTTTAAGTCCTGGACACAACTGTTCCCCGCGCCCTGGCTCTCACGGGAGGCTTCTATCAAACATGTGACTACTGCGCTCAGATGTCCTATCGCCTGGACCAAATATGGCTGCCCCGGCTGCCCTTTTGGGGGTTTCCAGGGTGACGGTGACGTGTGAACCCCTCCTCTCATTCTCACCTTTCTATGTGCTGACATCTGCCACTGAGTCAGACCAGGCCAGCCCCCAGTCAAGTGGTTTGTGTTGCAATCAGTAATTGGCTGTGCAACTCTTTCAAAATATACTCCCTTGACACCCGGAGCACTTAGCCTAAATATAAACTGGACACGCCAGCGTCTCTGTGTCCCGAGCCAGCTGTTGGCATGTCAAACTTGGCATCACAAGACCACGAGGGCCCTTCACAGCGCCCCCTGCTCCATAGGCTCTGCCAGGTCTCGCGCTGCATATTTCCTCTCTGTGTATGTGAGGTGAGCAGGTGTGAAATCAAAGGTGACTTAGAGGTGCTTATGTACACTTAGTGAGTGTGGTTTTGTTAGACAGTCACATTCCAGTCTCCTGTCAAGGTTAGTGTGTTAACAGAATAGAATTCACCAGCTTTGACTTTTCACATGTCAATAAAAATAAAAATTAAGGTCCTTTCAGTGGCTGCCCACTAAAGCACTGCTGCTCTCCTATGCACAGCTCATATTTAGGAGTACATTTTGAAAGCCAGAGGAGCAAAATTTATATTTAAACAGCAGAAGTCCACTTTGCCCTTGAGCAATGCACAGGAGTATGGGGATGACCTTGTTGTGTTGAAACATGCATTTGGGATCTGGAAATGAAGTTTAACTAATCCATCTAATCCAGTCCATCTAAACTCATGAGTTGAGTTTATACTTTGTTTAGAAAATAAAATGCTCATTGAACATAATGAACTGGGTGGCATTTCTCCAGTCCCTCATATTGGTCCGGGAAATGATTCATTGTTATTCATTGTTAGGTTTATGATGGCACTAAACCTCCAGAGAACAATCATTCCCTGTATCTGTGCTCAGGGGACACATATTTAGAGTGGAATCATTTCCTACCATAACTCAGCACTACAAAGACTATAAGTGTTCTAGATAGGGACTAATGTATACTCATGTGGCAATGAATGGAATACGTACTGTTCCAATAATAATATTTGTACTTACACTTTAGCCTCATTTACAGCATGCTTAAGTATAGTCTGTGCTAATAACTATTTGCTATGATGAAACAATGATTGCCATTTAAAGGTATACAAAATATGCGTATTCCTATATACTGTAGGTATACTTTGTATACCTTTATATATATTTTTTAAAATTATTATTATAACTCTTTAAAGTGTTTTGGTTGTGTATGTGTACAAAGAACAGGAGGCAGTGGAGTAGTTTTAGCAGTTTCTTTAAATCTTGGGAAACATGTTCCCAGTGGGACTTTGTTTCAGATACACTCAGTTCAGAGTTAGAATAATTATTATAATAATAATAGTTATAATAATGTGATGTCACAAACTGAGCAGTCCAGAGGTGGCTTATCATTTAGAAAAAGTTACACATGTTTATACAAAACATAAAGCGTCTGCTATTATGCTGTTAATAAGTTACTTGATTAACTATTTACAAATCATTCAGGCAAGTACATCACCGATGTTACACATTCACACGAAATCTTATTTACAAGAATATACACAGGGCCGCTATCATCCCGTCCTGCTGCAGAGAGGAAACACACAATGTTAATTTTCATAAAGTGAAGACATAGGTCAAACTGAGCAGTGACCCTGAGCTTTACCTATAAGTTGTTCTGGATGGCATTTTGAATGCTTTCCAAAGCTGAGTTATAGATGTTATCCTTAGATGTCATGCCATCAAGGTACTCTGAGGAGAAAGACAAAAGAGTGTTACTACAGTTGGTGCAGTTGGTTTGTCTATATTTTGTGTCCATTATGTTGAATGTCAGATATGATTTAGCCATGACCATTAGTAGGTGGGGTAGATCCATCATGTCTGAATGTTCCAGCATGTAGTGAGTACCTATTCTGTCACAGTTGTCCTCCATCTCTTTCCTGTGCTTCAGATACATGGGCCAGACGTGGCCGTCGAACAGGCCGGGGGGGTCAGGGACTGTGTATGTCCTTGTACTGCAGAAACAAAATCCTCATGTTAGAGCAGAGCCCACACATCTAACTGTGCATTAACACTCAGTGTGTCAGATAGCTGTTACCTTCTCCTCCTTTTGCACTCCTCATAAGGAATGGAAATGTAGAAACATTTGTCATAGATGTCCAGGAGAGGCCTGTAAAATGGACAGAGTTGAACACTGTGCAGATGAGACAAATGGAGAGGGTGTAACATGATGCTTAATGACCCACTTGTAGTTGTAGATGAGGAAGCCCTCCACAATGAGCATGTGGATGCCTCTCTCTGGGTCCAGCTCCGCTTCGGGCGTAAGGCTGACTCCGTGGGAGCGGGCAAACTTGACCGGGTTTTCCTGCCAGCCTTTGACAGTGCTCACCATGGCCTCCATGTCCAGGGCAGTGATCACTGATTCAACAAGGAAAGAGCAAAAGATCCCAGAATGACTACACAGCACAGAACAGTTCTCACTGTGTTTTAACTCAGCTGTGTCATTTAGTGAATGACTGTAGCATTCACACATTACTTTAGCAAATTTAGGATTGATGGGTTACCAAATCAAAATGTGCATGAAAGAAAAAGTACTTTACTGCATGGTTTTCCTAAGCGAAATCCATTCTTACCATCCCACTGTCTAAAGCCGTCGTCCCCGACTTCTATTTGATTGGGTTTCTGAAATACCAGTCACAAACAAAAACATTGCGGCAACCTAGTAACCAGTCGGAGCTGATCCCTCCTGGACAGGACAAGTCAAGGACTTATCTCCACCAAAAGTCCGCGAGCAAAACGAATGACATCAGGAGATGTATCGAAAGGTTTATCGCACAAAAAAGTGGAAAGTGGATTTGGAATGAAGGAGAATTGTCACTGTGGCTTCTCTATTTGATGAATAAGGGTTTTAATTGACTTGAATGATTTTATTTTTATTGATGAGTGTTAAGATGGAGAAGTGGAAGGAACGTGGAACAGTTAGACCACAGTGGAGCCCAAACACTTGTTTTCTGGAGATATTTCGCTGAAAACTGACTTCACTTCTGACTTCAATTCGGACTTTGACTATATTCCCGGTGTTGGTCGCGAGGGTTTGTTTTGGGCATGAGGCGGGCTACACTGCACTAGTGCCAGTCCAGACCTAACTCTTCTGTGCTCTGAGGACTTGCTAACCTTGAGCCTTACGTTATCATGTCTGTGAGCACAGATGGTGTGGAGTTGAAATAGTAGTTAAGGTTAATATTCATGCAGAAATGCGGTTGCTGTAAAAACAACCCTGTTTGAAAAAGTCTGACTTTAAGTGGGGACGCTCAGCCCTTCGATTGGCTGTCCAGGAGACAATCAGCCAGATTTATTACTAGGCCACTGCGATGACAAGACATCCGCAGGTCAGACTGGTGTGTTATTTCTAAGTTAAAGGCTACCAAAAATATAACTAATCACTTATATTTAAACTACAGTTGGAGAAAAAAATAGCTAAGGTATAAATAACTACAGTGTCTATGGCGAACCCAAACTCAAGTTTGTCTTACCTTGAAAAAGTCATCTTGATGTATCACACAACAGTTGGGTAATGTTTTTAGCAGTCGATTAGTCAGAGTGGTCTTTCCACCGTTGGTCACACTGTAATGACAGCACATATATTACTTAATATGGATATTCAAACAGAGAGATACTGTATGAAAAGCCAAATACTTTACCCTCCAATGCCGATAATGATCTTCATTTTGAGTTAGTAGTTTTTGTGTTGGTCACCTCTGGAATCAAGTAAAAAAAAGGAGGAACCCAGCCAAATTCTCCCTAAAGGCTTTAAACAAATCCTTTCCCTCTGTCCTCTCTGCCACAATGTCCCCCCTTTTTACTACTTCATTGATAGAGGATCTGTGTGCTGGGTTTATAAAGCGTGCAGCCACAGCCCCGAGCCAGCTCTGCCAATCAGACTCCTGTCTCACAGCCAATCAGGTCCCTCTGCAGCCTGCGCTGCACCTATGGGACCAGAGGGGCTTGGACCAGCACATTTGCATGAGACTGGAGGCTAAAATTTCCACCTGCTATCAGAAGTCATTGAACACTATCCAAACAGTTAGTCCTTCCAACTGTAAACTATTTCACATGATTCAAACATTTAGTGGACAAAAGCCTGAACTCTAATTATTTTTTAGTTGGATTTATAAAAATATAAAACTTCTGAGTACAACTAAATACACTTGATTTTGTTTTCTTCAAATTGTTAACAGTTATTATCTGGTGGTAACATATCTCCAGAGAGATTTGCCTTTGAGAAGTCTGAGTTATAAGCGTTATAAGCCATATTCTCTACATGAATCACAAAAGACACAGTCACAGTCTTTACATAAGTATGTTGTATCAGTCAGAGGGACATTATTTAGCTTTTGAGAAAGGAAATTTCCAGTCTTAGACAGTTCTGGGTCGGCAAAAACTGGTATCACTATTTTTAGCTGCTGTTGTATGTGTAGTTGCTGCGTCACACATGCTTCTAATGCAACAGACTTGATGGCCACTCTCCATGTGACCACAGAACAAGTCTGTATGTGAGAGTGGAGCCAGGGCTTCTTATCACTGAAGTGAGTGTTTTCACGTCTTTTATGTGGAGCTCCTATCTCTGTTTGTATAAAGGTGTAATAAACTTTGACTCGGCTCCAACACATGGCCTGTGCTCTTATCAGGATGTGTAGAAGAGGGGCTGACATCATGGAATGACAATGTGCTTACTCTTTATATTAATAATACATTTGAATATATATTATAGGCCTCATTATGTGAGTAATGCCCAACTGTGTAAAACAGTAGTCTGTGCTGAATTTACACCATGTGATGATCCATGTGCAACCACAAGTGTGCGATAGCTCTGAGTGTCTTTGGCTGAATGGAGCTTGTCGCCTGTGTGATTGTATAGGCTCAGTTAGCATTAACACACAGATGTTGGTTTGCCCGTCATGAAGATTAGCAAGAAGTGACAGTAACAGTATGTTTAACAGAAGCACTCATTTCATGTTTTATTCATGTTTTACCAAAATGTCTAAATGAGAGGTTCATTATTTGCATAGTTTTTATAAGTATTATATTATAGTAAGTATAAGTATTATAACTATTCCAGTGTCCAGTGGTCCAAAAGGAGCAGCCTCCTGATCTGAGTACCGACTGGTGAACTATTCTTTGTTTTGGTGACCCTGAAATATCCAATCCAAACTGGTTCATAAATAAATGAGTGTGGATTACCAAGGTCTGTCATTTGTGTCTGGAGGCTATTCTAAGACATGTCAGCACATAATAATTGAACAGATTACATTTATTTCATACAAACATTGAATGGCACC
This sequence comes from Boleophthalmus pectinirostris, assembly GCF_026225935.1. Taxonomy (NCBI): domain Eukaryota; kingdom Metazoa; phylum Chordata; class Actinopteri; order Gobiiformes; family Gobiidae; genus Boleophthalmus; species Boleophthalmus pectinirostris. Next base: position 23,198,298 of record NW_026571095.1, read on the forward strand.
TTTTTCATAAATAATACTTTCATTCATGATGCTTTCCTTAAATATAATTTTCATTTGATCTATAATGTACAGTATTTTCCTTATTGTTTGATAATAAGCAAACCATGATAGTGGCAAATGACAAAACTTGGCAGAGAAACTGGACAGACCACATAAACGAGCATGCCACCGGCGTATCCAATGGTGCAGAATGCATTTTGCATCAGTAACATCTATAGATGGTCTAAAAAATTCTTTTCATTGCACTGTATTTTTTTTAAAGATAAGATTAAAACAAAACAATACCAGAACATTTCAAATCCAACATTTGTGCAAACAGCGGTCTCAAAATATTTTACAATATGTACATTTCAAATACTAGGTCAGACCTCTAGTGTTTAGCTTCTTGTTTACCTAATTAAAGCCATGCTATGAGTAAACTGAAGATGACATGCGGCGAGCAGAAACTGTGAAATGAATTTAATACTTTGGTACAATTCAAATGTCACGATGAAAGTGAGCGTGTCATTAAAACCAATGCCTTAAAATGATTGTCCTGACTGTGCCACAGCTCAGGTCAGGAAATGTGACACGGCATAAGACGTTCAAGATGATGATGCTTGAGATCAGCCCTGAGGGTCATCAGCCCAGCACTCTGCAACGGAAACACACAGGAGTTTAGTCTAGCTCCATGACAACTGCACAACATCATAATAAAATGACAACAACAATAGCAACAATATCTGCCGATATTATTCACAGTTAGCACAGCCACTAAATCACTTTAGCTGTGTGTATCCTCATGCTCTTCTAATGTCATTAATCTGTCAAAACATATTAAGATCACCTTTCTGAATGTCCAGTCTGGACTCTTAAACAATGTTAACAGATTTAGTTCTAATCAGCAGCTATCTAATCTGAAATACAACGTGAAAGCATCTAAAAAAGTAGCGACCATAACCTCGAGTATAAAAACGCATTTTTCCGCATATTCTGTGTAGTGAAGTACATTGCTATTTGAACAGCACACACCTAATCCTTTACATTAACATTGAAGTCTGAGTTTTGTCCTTGTTCCAACATGACAGTGCATCTCAGGTTCATCCCCCGCTCTCCCACTGCTGGCATTTTGTCAGTCCATTCCTGAGATGTCAGCCTGTCGCGGGTGATAGCCTTGATATATGACGGGGGTAGGAGCAGTCCAAGTGCAGTGTGGCACATAGGGGCGCTTTAAAATAACTTGACTGGACTCTACAACCACTTGGTCCAACTGTGCGGGCATTTTCCCCTATATTTCAGAACAAACTGTGCAGTGTGGATCAATTTGCCAGACGTTAGTGGCTGACGGATTAAAAATAACCTGCACTGGTTCTGTGGGGAGAGGCCAGAGGAGAAGAGCAGCTGTGGTTTATGTAACACTGGGTAAGGAGGGAATCTGATTTTAAGTGTAGGAGAACATCTCCTGGCCTCCGACATGGAGAAATATAAGCTTAAACATGACTTGGCACAGGTCATAAGAATTCAGACATAATGAATAAGTGCGGATAGCAGTCATAACTACCATTAGAAGTTATGATCGCTATTGCTGGAATTGGATTAAAAGTCACATGGCACGCCACTGAAAACTTTAAATATTATTATATACTTTAGGAACTTTTTGTATGCCACAGTATGGGATTGTCACTTCAGCAGTCGCATCAGATGACAGAAAATTACAGACAAGCTTACGGCTAACTAACAAGGTTATAAGTGTGACAGAAAGTGTACAAGGTTAAGAAGCTAGGCTAGGCTAAACTAGCGTTATAGGTGACCGAGAGTTGGTGAGGCAAACACTGATAATTCTGTGTTATGATAGATTATTACTACATTATTTACACACTACATTATTTGAGTTTGTGATTAAACATATGCATTTTGCCTCTTGTTTGATGGATGAAGAACATAAACAAAGCTAGAAATCAGCTGTGAAATGTATTATTTAGATTAGCCTCACACTTACTGACAGTGCACAGACCTGACCTGTTCTTTGGCCTGGTCTCATCACCTGCCTGTCTCCATGGAGACACTGAGACAGATTTGTGTAATGGCATAAGTGAAGCATTCGAGGGATCGCAATATCATCTCCATGAAGACAAGCAAGTCACAGAAAGTGCACCTTTAACATATTTAAACATTTAGATTGCAATAGGTGGGATTCTAAAAGCTTGTGTTTTACATATACATCTTATACATTTGTATAAAAATGGCCCCTGGTGAATTAATAAAATGTGCCTAACACATGTTTCTCAAACTGTGGTACATGTACACTACGAAAGATCCTCTGCACTGCTAATCAGAGGTGGATAGAGTGGCAAAAATTGTATTCAAGTAAGAAAAGTAAAGTAAAGTTAAAAATAAAAATATTTGGGAAAAGTACTAATCAATAAGAGTAACATAACATCTAATTTAAAATGTAAAGTTAAACGGGGACAATACTTAAAATAATGCACAAAATCTGACAGACACCCACCTCTGGTTCTAATATTATTCATTTAGAGCAGGGGTGTGAAACTCAAATTCACAGAGGGTCAAAATTAAAAACTGGGACTAAGTCGTGGCCTAACTAAATATTTATTGAAAAATTTCATCAACATCTGCATGTTTTCTCTTCTTTCAGGATATGTAACGTTAAACCTTTTCTTATTAAAATAAATGTTTAATAATAGTTTTGCTTAAACACTGAATCCAGAACAAGCATAATGTAAAATAATAACAAACTTTTAAATAAATAATGTCTCTATATCCTATCTATAGCTGGCGGGCCAGCTCTAATACATATTTGATATAATTATATCGTGGGCCAAATTTGGCCCCTGGGCCTGAGTTTCACATGTCTGATTTAGAGTCTATTCATTTTTTGATCCTCCTGTTGTAGTCCCACCTGATTTAACCCCAATTTAGACCTGAAATTAGTCCAATTTGAGACCAGGTTTAGATCGGCTTGTACACGGAAAACCCAATCCTTTTGTATATACTGTAGTATATGGCGTTAAAAGAGAACCACTGCCCTAACATATAGAAATAAACTTCAATGAATATACAGTAATAATATAATACTACTTACTGAACATTTTCCTAAGCAGGCTGACCTAACCTACGTCATGTGAGTGTCTCTGGGTCAGTACATTTGAGCCTAAAGGTCTTGACCATCTCCATCACTGACCGACGGGTCAGTGATGGAGATGCCCTACATGTCCATCTTTCAGCCTACAGTTCAGTACAGTTTGTGCGTGTGAGTGGTGAGGAAATATTATCTTATATATGCACACTGACTTACACGGTGCTTGACATTACACATAAACATGATGGAGGAGTCTGTCGCCCCACATGGCCCTTACCTGAATGTCAGATGTCGCGGCTCACGTCAGCGATCATTGACTTGGGCCTGGAAGTCACACATTAAACACAAACTATCACAAAGTCCATATTAGGCTGTGCTTTCTGCAGCCCTCACATGATTTCACTTGAGATGCCAGAAGTGTGGGTCAGACTAATTAAAGCAACACTCAATCACTCTTCAGGTTCCTTGCAGAATTGGGGCTGTTGTTGCTAACTTGATTATTATATTAACACATTTACAACTGCCAAATGTCTAAAGATGAGTTAATATGGCTAGATATATTTACGTCTTGGCATCTTGGAAACAGATTTTATTACTTGAAAATATAATGTTAGGAATGTTGTAAGTAAGAAGATGAGCTTTAATTACATAACAGGCTTGTGAAAAATAGAGTAGCACTAAAATGTTTGCATTAAGTGATTAAACTGATAATAATTTCACCTTTCTTTAGCTGGTATTGGATTTGCCTGCTTATCCTGGTCAAGTCTGTAAGGGAATAAAAATAAGAAATAACATACATATTATAGATATGGATAATTTTTTAAATAAGTTATATATCAAACCTTAAAATAATTGATCTTGAAAGGACATGCTCACCTTTCCTTTTGTGCTCTGATCTTATCATCGTCGTACCTGGAACAGAAGTCTATTATGAGTCGTTATATAACTCATTAGTTAATAGAAAGTGTGTTGCCAAGATTAGTCTTCTTTAGTTTGGGTAACGTTACACACTGTACTGTAACTCTAGCAGGGTCTCACACACACTGAGAATGTGTCTCAACAGCGCTCCTTGGTGGCGACAATGACTTACTGCAGCACACAGTCGGGGATCTGCACATGCTCCATGGGGATGATCTGACTCAGCTCCTCCAGGGTCTGAACATAACGAATCTTATCCAGGAACTTCACACTGTTTGGGCAAAATAAACATGTGAAATTACTACAGGGTTCCCACAGTCATGGAAATTTAACATGTCTTTTTCCAGGCCAGGAAAAGTCAAATGAAAGTCATGACATTTCAGTATCTCTTTCATGTAACTGCAGCGTTCTGTTAAGTTATCATTAGGCTGTTATGATTATTTCCGAACATCTGCGCCTTTTGTTTAAAAGAGACAACAATAAATGCACTGACAGTATTTTGAATGTTAAAAACTATAAACCATAAGGTGAGTGGAAAGGGTTAACATTTCATATTTAGTCCAAAAAATATGCTCAATTCTGCACATGTAGGGTGCTGTAAAGTCATGGAAAATTCACTTTAGGTCATGAAAAAGTCACAGAAAAGTTTTGAAATTTTATCTGTGAAAAGGAACCCTGTTACTACTACTCTTACAGGATTTTATTTAAATATCTCTATAGTGTTAGGAAAAAGTACTGTCTGTCTATCTATCTAGAAGCCTTCAGTCACCATATTTCCTCCATTTTATTATTGTTTGTTTGTTTTTTAATCTTAATGTACAATAGAAATAATTCTTTTGACTTAGAGAAAAAAGAAAAACTACTTGCAGCCCTACGATTTACATATTACACAGTCCTATTTCTAATCAAGATGCATTTCTGATTGAATTAACAATGCACAATATGCTGAAGAGAACCAAATATTGCAATATTTATTTTAATGTGATTTGGGAATATATTAATGCATTATACTGCTAATGTAAAGACATATTAATTTTCCCCTTTTTTCTTAGATGCCACCACAGTTGTTTGCTCACCTGATAAAAGGTCTGGAGATGGCTATGACAGTCCTGATAAACCACGTCGGGTGAACGATGACAAGACACTTCAGATTCTTCCTTAGCCTGAAAATGTGTCAAATAAGGTATCACTTTGAGTTAGTTTTAATCCAATTGTGTTACTGTGTGTCTCTTACTTCCTGTCAATCATCTGGTAGCATCTCTTGAGCCAGCTGATCCCGGGCATCCTCCTACGCGGTGTCGCTCCGTTCAAGTAAATGATCATATAATCTTCTGCCACAAGTAACTCCAGGCTACTTACAACATATCTGAAAAACAAACATTCACTCTTTCAAGGCTGTGTTTGTATAGCATCACAGCATTTTAGATCCAGCTGCCGATAGTTTACATTGAGGAAGAGTACATGTTAGTAGGGATGTAACAATAAGCGAAATATCATGATATTGCATCGTCAAAAGTCTCACAATAATACCATGGGCTGTCACAATATATCGAGTCACAAGTTCCTTTGCTTAAATGCATTTTTAAAATGGTAACAATAGCTAATAACATCGGGAACTACATATCCCATGATTCATTTCAGTGCAGACAACATGAAGAAACATGTTTTTTACTTGAATTCTTGGGATTATGACAGTAATAACTCACAACAAAAACTTATCAGGGTATATTAAAATCTAAATAAAAAAAACATCCTATCTACAATTATATCAACCTCTCCAAAATATCACAATAAATATTGTACTGTGAGATGCATACCGTGATAATATCGTATCGAGAGATTTGGATATCATTACATTCCTACAGGTTAGAACTACTATTTTGGCATTATTCAAATAAAGTATGATTATTGTCAGATGAAAGTATGTTAAGTCACAAGTTTAGTATGGTAAATATCTCGACTGGATTCTTAAAATGTGGTCCAGATTCTTAAAAAATAAAGTCCAAGATGTGAATATTTCATTCAAAATCAGTAAATAAGCCATAATTAAATTGGCCCTTGTCCTCCATCTGAAAATATGAAATTCAATTGTAGAATATTGTGAACGCAAACCATACAATGTCAGAATTAAGCATACAGCAATATTTCACTTATATACTTTGCAGTGGCATCATGCTGTGAGTGTTCTGTTTTGGGGGATGTACAGCACTCACCATATAGGCAAATCCTGTCAAAAAAGTTTTTAAATAGTCTGAAAAAATACTAAATGGATTTAAATAAGGAGCCTGTGATCAATATGATTGCTAATGGTCCTGTTTAGGTTATCACATCAGCTGCCAAGTAGTAATCAACAGAATTATTTTCTAACAGGCACCCATGTTGTGTATAAAACCATTCACATACATCTAGCTGATCAGAAGTTGACATGTTGAGTGTAAAAAGAACACTGTCCCCAGGCAGGTCCATTAAACAGGCTGCTGGAGTGAGCTCATAATGAGGAGAAAGGCTCTTACAGGAAGAGGTTCTCCATGATGTATGTGTAGTCCTCACAGTTACTGTCAGGAAGATAACAGGCCGAGAACACGATGATGGCATTCAGGCCTTCACCGTAATAACCTGAGAGACAGACAGATGGAAGGACAGAGGACAGAGACAAGGGACAGAGTATGAAAATTTATTGAACTGATTTATAAAAGAGATTACAAAAGTCAGTCTATCAGTGGATTGTAGTAACCTTTGTATTTGAACAATCATTGTCCAACAGATTAAATCAAATTTGTAAGTTATTTCTGTAAGGTTATTTAGACTGTGGAACTCCATCAAATTCCCTTACAATTTTTTGCCCTTTAAGGTGGAGCTAAACACCTAAATTCTGCCCACAACCACATTTACAAATACAGCGGTTCAACTGGCTAGTGTCTGTGGACTAAGGAAGAGAGTAAGGAGGGAAGAGAGGTCTAGAGCTATAAGAAACAATGTGATTGGTCGAATAGGTGTCCACAATTCAAACTCCGCCCCTGTAGACAGGTGTTTGTATCAGAAACACCTGGCTGTGATCAGGGCAGTTCTGTGTGATGTCACGAACTACCGGAAATTGGAGAAGCCACTGAAGGCAGCACATATTGCAGATGTACCTAGTCTGCACTAAAGTAAACGAAAAATGACTAGGAACAGTAAATACTGCTATTGAAACACTATAGTTACGATACTACAGTTTAGTAGTAAAAAAGGGGGATTTAGTATTTACTTCCACTTTAAAACCATCATAACTGTATATCTGTCTATATTAAAAGTGTGATTAGTTCTATTCCCTTGTTGTGCAGGCGCTGTCCTCACCTCCGTGCGTGACCACTCGCAGGTACGGCCGTATCACCTGCATGTCGATCCTCTGCTCCTGGTCCCCGATCAGCACCGTGCGCCATAGTTTTCCGGAAGAGTCGCGCTCCTCCTCACTGTCTCCAGGCAGACGCTTTGCTGTGGCAACTGGAGTGTCGTCTGCAAACAACAGGGTTCAGAGCTTTAGATTTACAAGGTCGAACAAGTACATGACATAAAAATAGTTCGCATTGAAGAGAACATGGTGTGAAATACTATATAATTATGTGGCAATACCAACACAGAAGTACCAACATTAAGTACCAACAAATGTAGGAAAAACAACTTATAACTAACAACTAGGAGTGAGGTGGAAGGGGGATAGAACTATATATTGTTATTGTAATTTTTAGCACAATTTGTATATAGAGTGCATTGTTTTATGGTGCATTCTGTGTTTTGTATGTCTCAGGGACTATGTATGGAAAATAGCTGAGAGAGCTATAATCTGGTACAAAGCATCTCTTCAGTGTTTCTTTGAATAATGGTCCTATACATGGCCCTTGTAAAATAAACTAAATAAATGTAATAAATGGTGGTGTGGTGTTTTCATCTCATTAACTCTAAAAGCTGGGGTACCTGATTTTACAGACTATAAAAAAAAAGGATGTTGGTGTTTAAATCTACCTTGTTCTCAAGCCAACTGGCACATCACTAGTATTCCCATGCATGATTTCTTTGGCCTTTAGCACAACTTTCAATCAGGTCTCATTCCTAAGCATCATATAGTGGCTCATATGGCTCTTGTGAGTGATAAAATGCTTTATAATTAGATGATAAATAATGATTTTTGTCACAAAGTTCTGCTTAAACAACACACTGTCTGAGGAGGAATACAAATGCAGCTTTATTGTGTAACCAAGTAACCATGACTACAACACATATAAAGGGCTGCTGTACCTTCCCACTCCAGCTCATTGCCGTTGTTGATAAACTCCAGTGAGTCTGTCTCGTCAGGAGTCTCTATGTCATCCACGTTGATGTCCAAATCATCCGGAGTCTCCAGGAAGTCATCTGAGAGCACAGAGCCCTCACTGCGGTCCAAGGACAAGTTCATGTCAGGGGCCACCAGGGTGCGCCTTTTCCTCTGTGCCATCGTCTCCCCCACATTCAGAGTGGAGGGAGGATCTGCACAAACAGCACAGAAAAATAATCCATAAGTGAGTGACTGACAGGAGGAGGACCTAGTGTGGAGTGTGGTTTGTTAACTCACTGGTTCTGTTGTCTGTGAGGCCATCCCCATCTTCTGGTAGTGGCCTGGAAAAGATAAACAAACAAACAAACAAAAAAAATGTAAATGATTTTTGTAATTTGTGGGACATTAAATACAAAGGCAACAGTCGTGGTTTTCCAAGACACTAACTTTCATCTTTCATTATAACGTAATACAGATCATGAGAATAGAAGAAACTTAAAATATTGACATTTGATTATACAATGTTACAATCAAGACGGCTGCTGACAAGACTGAATGTATCTACAGCAATATAGCTGCGCCACTAGAACAGAAATGGCTGTTTGGGAAAATTCACACCTGTAATTACACAATCCCCCCTGACATTAGAATAAGGCCGTTAAATGCTTAGTGTGGGGGATAGACTCACAGTGAGACAGTAACACACACAGCTCTCATAGACACAGACGCAACCCTAAACGACACAACAAAGGCCAGAGCACTGTGGGTAATTACTGCTATTATTTCACCAGCAGCCGCTTAGGAAAGGTGTAAATAAAAGACAGGTTTAAGAGAGTGCCCTGAACAGACGCAATGTGGGATTAGAGCATTAAACAAGTTAGGGCACCAAACTCACTCCTACTGCACAGAAATGTTTATCGCTTTTTAAAATGCCATTATTATTGCACCTGTAGTTATTCCCTCATGAAAAAACCTGTTTAAATGACATTGACCTTGTACATTGCGTAGACTATTTCATCACAATATATCAAATCATAAGTTTCTTTGTTTAAATTCATTGTTATGGTGCAGCAATAGCTAAAAAAACAGAGGGAACTACATTGACCATGATCCTTTGCTCCGTTTTGGTGCAAACTACATGAAGAAATAGCGGTTTTAAGAACTTTAAAATCTTAGTTCTTTCAATTATGTCTTGTCAAGGCATATTCACAATTTTGTTAGCCTTCACAAAATATCGCAATAAATATCGTACCGTGAGATGTATATTGTGAAAACATTGTACCGTGAGATTTGAATATCGTTACTTCCTTACTTAAGAATACACTCAATACTCAATATCACTTCAGCAATTTATGATGTGATTTCACCATTAAATACTTGTTCTATATGATCTGTTAGGATACAGCTCAAAATCACTGTAAACCTATTCAGGAAAGGTTAGTTTCTTTCCTGTGAATGTGACTTTTTAAACACTGATAATTGCTTAAATGAGTATCTAGTTTTGGTACTAATTTTAGTAACAATTAGTATCCAATTCAATAATTTTGACAATCATATAGCGTAGACCATTGTTTCCCAAAGACTGGATCGTGAGAATTTTTTTGGGTCACGATCTGCATGTAGGTCTGTAATATACAGTTCTGACACTTGAGAGAGCTAGTGACTATTTTGTTCCAATATTACTGGCTCAATTGAATGTTGAAAAGAAAAACAAATGGGCTACATTTAATGTCCAAATAGGCGACATATGGATCCTTTTATTGCTGGTTCAATTACTGTTTTTCATTGTTTAAAACTTGAGTAATATTCATTTTTCAGAGAGACACGATCACTCGGCCAACAATAAAATATCCTCATTAATGTTCAATAACAGTCAAATCCACCTTTATGTTATGATTTACAAATAATGTCTATTGACTTGGGTTGCGAAGGTTTGTGATTTTTAAAATATGGGTCCCCAGAAAAAAAGTTTGGAAAACACTAGCATAGATGTCTAAAAATACAGTCAATTGTACAAATAATGCCCTGATGGACTTTGGGCTTGGTTCTACAAGAAGAGCTCCACATAGTGAAACCACAATCCACAACAAGTGCATTCTGGTTTCGTGGTTTCTTTCAACAGTCTGTAAACATGAGCAATGAAATCATTATTGTAATTAATTCTAGTAGCTAATGTAGAGTGTGGTTTGTGAAAGCTTCCTGCCCATATGACTTGACCATGCTGTGATTACAAGAGCCAGCTGCTATAATAGTCATTTACTATTGACCTTGTGTTCCAAAATCTGTTTTTTGAAATGTTTTTTCTCTATAGTATTTAGTACAGTGTGGTTGTTTCTCCTGATTAGATTTGAGCTTTCTGTTTTAACTGAGTGACCTCCAATTGACCCCAGCTTTCCATAATCAATTATATGGAATAGAACTGTTCCTTGTGTGCTGCTAATTAAGTAGTTTATTGATTTAGCTTTTGTAATGTAATGTAATGTAATTCTTAGAGGATGGATAATCTTTACTAAAATCACACTAAAATACTGTGCTATTTTAAGCCTCTACTTCAAATAATGTAATATCTATGTAAATGTAGCATTAAAAACAGATTTTGCACTCCCACTAAAAGAATTATCACACATCCTGAGTGTAGGAGGCTGTTTTTCTCTTCATGGACGTAATACAATGTTATCAGGAAGCAGCAGCAACATGGAGGACACCACACACCTGCCTCCCTCCAACAATATTCACATCACTGACTCTGCATCAGTCTGCACAAATGTGACAAAATGCACATCAAACTCAGCAGCTGCTCTCAACTGTGTATAGACAAGGGAGCTGTTTGGTGTGACGTCACAGGCACAAACATAGACTTACACAGACGGACACAGCAGAGACAGGGATTCACCATGATTATAAGGGACTATAAGGTACTAAAAACATAATATATTTCTCCTTTTCTCAATTTTATGATCTTAATGTTTACTGTAAAATAATGTATTCACCACCAGAATAGTGCACCTTTTAGTAGGGATGTAACAATAACCGAAATATTGATATCATTTCGTCAAAAGTCTCACAATAAGATCGTGGGCTGTCACAATATATCGAATTACAAGTTTCTTTGCTTAAATGCATGGTTTTATAGTAGCAACAGCTTTTAAACATCGGGAACTACATATCCCATGATTCATTTCAGTGCAGACAACATAAAGAAATATGTTTTTTACTTTAATTCTTGGGATTATGACGAAAATGATTCACTCCAAAACCTTGTCAAGGCATTTTAAAAGCAAAAAAGAGTCCTATCTACAATTATCTTCTATCTCTACAAAATATTGCAATAAATATCATACAGTGAGATGCATATCGTGATAATATCATACTGAGAAATTTGGATATCGTTGCATCCCTACATTTTAGAGTTGTCAAAAGTACCAAAAATCCAAAACTAGTATTGATTAGTATCACTGACACCTTTAACATATTTAAACAATGGCATTGCAATATGTGAATTTCTAATTGTTAGTGAAATAGTAGAAGTAGTAAAGTGTTTAACCCCCTAACTTCAAATGTACATATGTAGAGCAAATGTAATGTGCTTAAATATAATAAATTCAATGTTTTATACAATTTTTCTGCAAAGTCTTAGGGTAAACTTTAACTTCTTGGGTTCTTTTTAAAGACAATACAGTAAAGTGTATTTACCTTGTTGACAAGTTTTGGCTGCTAGCTGCAAGCCATCTTCAGCCAAAACATGTCAACAAGGTAAATACACTTTACTGTATTGTCTTTAAAAGAGAACCCAAGAAGTTAATGTACATAAGAAGACAAAATGAACATCTTTGGCTTAAGTATTGGGGTAGTATAGAATCGAAGAGCCAAAATGCCTTTATAGTTTAAGAGACTAGAGGCTGACATCTTTTGCTTTATTTCTTTATTTTCTAATTCAGATGTGCAAGCAGGTGCAAAAGATCGTTTTTCCTATTGCATTGCATTACACTGTAGTTTGCCATGAAGTATTGGAAAGGTAAATTCCCAAATATGGAATACATTTCTGTTGTTGTCTGGAGCGAAGACCACGCTATATTACAACAAAACTCTGCAGTTGAGCAATATTAATTTGACTTGCCCCAATCTGTATGAAATATTATTGGATCTATTGCAGGGGTCTCCAACCTGTAGCCCAGGAGCTACCAGTTGCTCTCCTGCCCTTTCCAAGTAGCTCACCAAGGGATTTGTGCTGAATGGCTCAAATTTGATGACTATGACCAGACATCCCTATTTACCCGGGAGAGTCGCAGTTTTGACCTCATTTTGGTGTATCCATAACCATTGGTTTGTCCCAGTTTTATACAAGAAATGTCCCAGGTGTCCCTATGTTTGACCAATTTGATCCCTGCCAACAGTAAAGAGAGGCATACATTGTCATTTGTTGAGGTAAAATACAGAAAAGCTGCTTAAAAATCACCAAAACACAAAGAAAATGTGACCATACTGACTCATATGTTAGTCATGAATAGTCTCTGCATTCACAATTTTATTAATACCAACCATCAAAAAATGGGGATGTCCCAGTTTTTTATTTTGATTATTATTATTTTATGGGCTTTCCTATGCTCCATTTATTGTGGCTGTCAAAATAAGTAGGCATTTTCTTTTTGTAAAGGTAGCTCACCAGAAGAAAAAAGCTGGATGTTGTGATGTAATCTGAAACCCAGCAATAAGTCCACAGTAATGCACAGCTGTTCTCTTACCTGGGGAAGTCTTCATCCTGCCACTCGTCCTTCACTTCCATACTGTCCATGCGGAGAGTGGCTTCTGCTGTTCCCATCCTCTATGATCGAGGACGGGACGCAGCTCACTGTGAGGGGAAGAAAACTACTGTTTTAGCATCAAGCTAATGTGAACATACATACATACATAATATCCTAGGTGTCGAATGAGATATTGCTATTACATAAAGAAATACTACAGTTCCGAGATGGCAACAAAATACAGTCAAACTAAATGTGTTGACTTAACTTATGACAAATAATGTCAGTCATTTTAAATAACTCACTTCAACAATGCTCTGTCTATTTGCACATATAGTTTGTATTGTTCTGTCCATATGATGTTTTGTATTTATATTTATACTTAGTCAATGCTTATTTATTATTTCAAACCTTCTTTTATGTATGCCTTATTATTAAAGTTTAAATCTTACACTGTATTACTAAAGCACATTACGTTACACACACTACATTTTGTTCACTGACAAAAGCAATACATGTTTTTTTCAGATTAGGGTTGCCATGAGTGTTGAAAATCAGATATTAATCGAACCTTAGTATTCATTTGTATCAATACTAAAAAAGTCACATTCACAGAACGGAAATAAACCTTTCCTGAAAACCTTTAGAATTATCTTGAGCTGTATTGGATAAAGTATAAGAGCACATACTGTAAACAAATATACGCCCATGGACAACTTTGGGACATACTTGGACGACTGAGGGATTATACAGATTTAAGGCCACATTATATATAAGAAGGTACTATTATTTAATGTTGAAAATCACATTCTGTTGTTTAAATAAAGAGCATTTTTAATATAATCCGTGCTATCGCAAGTGGCTTTGAGTATCGAGTCTATTTCTTTGAGTTTGAAATTTTAATATAATTTAGTTTCATATCATTTCTGATTCTGAAGCAAATATAAGTATAGAATCATAACATGTTACTGATGAAGAAAATGCTTTACCTTTTATTTTTAGCAATTAGTGTACCACAATCTGCAGAAATGTATTCAAAACATATGCACTGTCCATTTAATTACGCAACTTTCATTCTTGCATGTAATTCTGCCTTGGGTTGTTCAGTTGTTGTGTCCTAGTACATCTGAAAAAAAAAAATAAAATAAAAAATACTCTGACCTTACACCTTCATATTAGGGATGAACTAAAATTAGCCTTCGCACACTTCCCCTCTGGATGCATAATGAATCAGAGCTTGTTGTCATGTCAGGCTCATGAGTTAGTGAGTCACATGGCGTTAGAAACACTCTTTTCAATACTAGAGTTCAGATGAGCAGACGTCCATTTGTCCACTGGCATGGCACTGATGCGCTACAGCTAAACAAACTGTGGTCTATAAAAAAAAGACAAAGAAAATAGGCTAAAAGGCATAGTCCCCAAGGCTGCTGCAGGTCTCTGTAGTGGTGTCATTGGATTCACATTGATGATGGAGCCGAGCTGGTGTTTTCAATGACGCAATATGTTAATATAGATTTTCTGTTTGTTTAGATTCAAAACTATGAGAGTATTGACTTTTTTATATTTTCAGCATACAGTTAGCATATTATATGAACTACTGACTATGATATATTGTAATAGGTTGTAAATTAGTGTCAAAATATGTAGTCTTTAAACATGTAACTTTTTTCTTGGGGGGCCCATTATCTGCTTGTCTCTATTTCCTTGTCTGGATTATTCAGATTACCATTTCCTTTGTTCAAAAACACCCAGAACAACATGCATTCTTAGTGTGAGTAAGGTCGCCAGGCCACAGATCTGAACTGAACTGAACTGGATGACACCACCTGATTGAGACAGATAACATCTACAAAAAACATTAAAAAAAAGGTTTTGGGTTAAAATTGTATTTTGTATGCATAGAATGTAATTTATTTTGCTATATATACATATTTGTCAATATACATAAGCAACCACATAATTTTTTTAAATATGTCAAGAACAGGGCTGGGTTAATATAAGTTTTTCTTCTTCCCACTCCTTTTCGAGTAATGTGCTTTTCTGTGGTTTACAATGTATATGTAGTAGGGATGTAATGATATTCAAATCTCCCGGTACGATATTATCACGATATGCATCTCGGTGTTGTTTGCACTGAAATGAATCATGGGATATGTAGTTCCTTATGTTTATAAGATGTTGTTATTATAAACCCATGCATTTAAGCAAAGGCACTTGTAATTCGATATATTGTGACAGCCCACGATATTATTGTGAGACTTTTGATGATACAATATCACGATAATTTGTTTATTGTTACATCCCTAATATGTAGTCTACATGATCATTGTTTCTCTTTTGGCACAAACTTGAAATAAAATGAATTAATCAATCAATCTCATAGCAGCCAGTCCACCAGATAATTTACGCAGTGCACATTTAATTAAAACAGTGCTTTTTAATTAACAGTAAATAGTGAAAATGCTAGAATATTGTCTTACTTTTGAAAAAAGGTAAATGAAAAACACAAAAGCAAGATGAATGAATGGGAATCCACTGCCTTTTTTGATGTAATAGATGGTGGGAATTCCTTGATTGCCACTTCAATAAAACTCCACCAAAAACACACTGTCTTTGTTGCGACTTTAGATGTGTTCTCAAAATAATCCTGAGACACACTGCTTTGACAGTGGATTCAAAGGATAAAGTAAAAGAAGGGAGTGCGTAGAGAGAGGGGGATTCACATGTAAACAGCAGCCCTGTGCGTGTGGGCTCAGCTGCTCATAAAGGGAGCTGGTGATTGACCGATACAAAGTAATGTTACGCCAGTCACACGTGTTTGGGAGGATTGGAGTCCAGATGGCAAAATAGTCCCATTTTTGCCCTGATCACAATCTCAGGAGAGCTGACTGCTACGGGACAATGTAATAAACAGTGCACCACAGAGTAGCCAGAAAGGTTATAGTACAGGCACATTGATTTGATAATGTTGTTAGTTTGATGTGTGCAATTCAGGCTGCACTCAAAATAATCTGATTTACAGATAAGCAGCAACAGAGGTAAAGAAAGGACAAAGCGAAATACCACAATTTATGAAGTATGTAATTTTGTTAAACTAGACATTTTGACTGGATAATGACTGATTTGATTTTCACTTGTAAATATCTAAAGACTATTATTTCCTACAGTTAAAGTTAATCCATGGTATAATGCTGTTTCCTTAACTCATACCTGGAGTTGTGTTTAGTTTCATTCACACTCTGCTCCTGTTTGTGATGTCATTAAGTGGTAATGAAGGAAATGTTTCACTGCATTTTTAAACTCAATACACCTTCACCACGATCACTTTGATAATTTCAGCCCTGAATTTGCCAAACATTGAAGTTACAGCTGTTGTTTTAGCATCACTGCCTCACTCCTCGGTGTGCCAGCGAATATTAGTGTGCCAGGAAATATCAGAGACTTTTAATTGACAATCTCAACTGTGCAAAAGTACAGTTGTTAACCTTAAAACTACAACTTAACAACATCACAGGGTGGAGCATTTTGAGCTTTGGAGATGCAGAAAGTCAAACATGGATTATTCAAACATGTGTGAACAAAACAAAACACAATTCCAGGCATGCTTTTGAGGAGATAACGACATTATAACATGGCTTAAAGCTCACATGAGTCTGTTTTGCGTAACATAGAATCTTTAAATGATGATTGTGTAAGTCCATAGAAATTTGTTCCCATGAATACAATGCTACTGTGTTATAAATTAGTTCTGGTTAGTTAACCTCAGAGCCTTTATGCTTGGACATGAAATTGTTTGTACTGTAACTTGATATTCTTGTTTTCTCCACCACACACTTAAAAGTAAACTACAACAAAATCACTATACAAAACTGTATTTCAGTTAAAGACATGCTTGTTTTCATGAAAGGACACTGTTAAAAGCTATGTACTCACATAAAGCGTTATATCAGGAGGACTATCCCGTCGGTTTGCTTGATTTTCCCTTTGATTCTTGAGACTCTGTTCCTCCTCCTCAAAGCAGACCAGCGCTCCTGTCTGTTTACATTCACAGGTGGGAGCCGAGCACGATCAGGACCAGAGCTTCCTGTTTGCAGATTTTCCTAACAGAGGAGGGCAGAGAGCAGTGGGAGAAAGCAGAAGGAGAGACATTTTGGGTCACCATTAACAACAGTCTTGTAATTATTGTGATTTTAGCAGATAATCCTTTGCTTCTTTTCTGCTCCCTCTCATTACACTGATATGTCACGGACCACGGCAGACCCCCTCCCCTTTCTAATGCAATAATCCTGCTGCGATGATGATGTCACCATATGGGAGCTGTGTTCATGTGTGTTATGTAATGGTGCTGCCTACCTTATTCGTGAAACAGTTGCGGCAGAAGATGCAGAAATATCCAAGCTGGTGCTGTCAGGTCCTGCCTCGTTCACTTGATTTTGATCTGTGATGTTGTGATCCTCTGGTTGGACAACATGGTCGGTTCTCCTTCAGTACTGTTCCCTGGCAACAGCAGCATCTTCCCGCCTCTTGCTCTCTTGAGTATTTTCTCACCAGTTTTCCACAGCGCGCACACTCAGACCAAAGCCCCTCCTCCACTAGCTGCTCTTCACATGCTCTGCTGTAGCTGCACAGAGCTCTGGGCGATACCATGCCAAACCATTCTCCTCCTGCTGCAAATGGCTGCGAGCTGAGTATAAAGACTGGATTTTGGGTGTGTTTAACGTTCCCTATTAATCACACTGTGTATTGAATAGAGTTGGAATTAGGCTTGCCCTCGTTCTTCCAGGTTTATCTATGCTTTTATTTTCACACCTACAGAACAGGTAATGCTAGGACAATAGGAATTAAACTGTGGTTAGAAAATCTAAATCAATTGCTACATGGAATATGACTTACATAAATAATAGAGTGACCTAAATTTCAGTAGATATGGACAATTAAATGCAACCTATACTAGTATATCAAATGCACCACACTCACGTGCCTTTTAATAAAACATCAAGCAGCTATGTTTAGGAATTCTTCCACATGCAGTAAAGTGCATGTAGAATTAGGTCAAAGAGACGCTGTGTTCTGCCAATTCAACACAAGATGGTGCTAGACAGTAACAAAAGCAGAAACAACAAGGGAACTGTATTCGTTTTGTTGTTGCTGCGTCAACAATAAACAGGTTATTGCAGTTTATTCATTGCTGAATTCAAGTTTGGTAGCAAGTGGATTTGGTCCTTTTAAAACAGAAAATAACATTTCCTTGCATGACTGTATTTAGTGAACACTTGGCTTTTGGGATTGTCAAGATTTACTAGTGCAACACATCTCAATCTACATTAAAGCTTTGAACTCTCATACATCCAGTGGTTAAAACATGTCATATTTTTGTAGATTGAAAACATATATATTACTCAGCTGGCGTTTGCAGTTCATGTCTGGACAGATGCTGAACGACCCCTACACCAATACAGTCCCCCAGTACATTTGTAGCAGTCCTCAGCCGATCTCTGCAAACACAAACAAAATCAACATTTCATAGGGGTGTGAAGCTAACTGTGAGCACTGTTCTGTATGAGGCTTTGTTAGGCTTTAATCTGAATCTAGTTTTTATAGTAACACAATCTTATCAGACAGAACTGATGTAGCTAGGACAGGTGAGATTTTTGTGCTGTTAAACAAGTGTCTCTCAAATAACATTACAGTCACAAGTTAGCTAAACTCTCACAAGCTAAACTCTCACCTTTCTGTTGAACATCAGACACCAAAACCTTACCATGAATGCTCATATTGATCACAGGCTCCTTTTTTGTAGCAGTGTTGGCTAATGTGTGCATTGTGTCATCATGGAAATGACTGAACATTTTGCCACAGATATAAACGTTGTTTGCTGTACATACATTTACCTTTCAACTACCGTATTTTTCGAACTACAAGTTACACTTTTTTCCTGCGGCTTATACTCCGGTGCAACTTATATATCAAAATATTCACACCGACAGCCACGAGAGGGCGCTGTAGGCTTGTGTGCCAGTGTCTGCTACTCCTATTATTTCTATGCCACTGACACTATGTCCTCTACTGTGCATGTCTCCAGCAGAAAAAGCTTATGTCCTGCTGCAAGTATTAAAATATGCAGTCGAAAACGGTAATCGAGCAGTAGAAAAAAAGCTTGGAGTGAGTGAGAAACTTGTGAGGGACTGGAGAAATGCGGGGATGGAGAACACAGCTTCATGGAAACCAGCAACTTTCCTGGAAGTCATTGGATGGATCGACAAAGCCTGGACTTCAGTGACAACTGAAACCATCCTGTTGAGAGTCAGAAAGGCTGGAATAATTCTAACTGGAACTGATGCTGAGTCTGACGACAGCTACACAGAAGAGGAAGCGCTGCTCCTTTTACCTTCGGAGGTCATGAAGTTGCTCAGAAGTGACACAGAGAATGAAGAATACAATGGATTTAGTGATTTGGAGTGAGCTGGAGAGGCTGGTAAACTTGTTTTGTTGTTTGTGCTATAGTTATCTGAAGAACTCTTAATATGTGATGTTAACAGCTTGGTGTTTTCTGTTCTATTGTTACTACTATAACTTGCCTTTCAAGATAAAATGCTGCTTCCTGGTCTCTGATTTTATAAAATTAATTTCCCTCAAAAAGTGCGACTTATACTCCGAAGCGACTTATAGTCCGTATAGTATACGGTACTTACAAAAGCCAATCCACGAGCATGAGGAGAGATATGCCTTCTGCAGGTAGTCCAACTGATGTTAGGACAATCAGCATGGAGACCATCCCGGCCTGTGGGATCCCAGCAGCACCAGTGCTGGCAGCTGTGACTATGAAACTGAACAAGAGATACAGTGAAATTATGCAATGTAATGTAGACATATTCATGTAAAATATAAAAAAAACATACCTGAGGATTATAATCTGACCAATGCTGAAGTCAATGTTATTCACTTGTGCGATGAATAAAGCAGCTACAGCCTCATAAAGTGCAGCACCGTCCATGTTCATTGTTGCTCCAACTGGCAGCATGAAGCGAGTTACTTGTTTGTCCATTTTGTGATTGTCCTCCATACAGTAAAAGGTAACAGGGAGGGTCGCAGAGCTAAAGTAGTACAGTATTATATTAAAAGTTATTTGTAAAAGTGTGATTTCGTAGTACAAACCTGGATGATGTGCCAAAAGCAGTGGTCAGAGCCTGGATTAGACCAATCATAAATCTGAAGGGATTTTTCCTGATGATAATGAAATATATGAGAGGAAGGGTGACAAAGCTGTGAATGAACAGGCCAACAATCACAGACACGGTGTACATGGCAACTCCACGGCTTATATGTGCTAAATTGTCTATCTTTAAAATCTGACCCGCCAACAAGAAGAGGATTCCCACTGGGCTATACCTGTAGAAAGAAAACACAGTCACAGTCACTGGCAAACTTTTCTCTATTTAACAGACATGTTTAACATTTGTTAATACCAAATCACAATGTTGATTAGTTTCATAATGGCCAAATTCAGACAGGTGAAAAAGTCTCTAAGTGGCTGTCCTTTGCTTCCCATACCACCAAGGACAAGACCAAATGCAGTGCAGAAAACCAGCAACCCCAATACGTTTAGCCCGTCTGAAGACCCTGGGACTGCTATAGTCTCATCTGGAACAGAACAAATACAGAGTCGTTCTGCAACTATTTCTGCAACAACATGTACAACAACAAGTATACAGAAACAGAAAGAAAGGTAAAAAAAAAAAAAAAGTCACTTTTATTTACATATAACACAGATGTTCATTAATATGTATGGTCTCTTTTCTAAATAAATAAAATAAATCAAAACTATTGAAGTTTGCTTCATAATATACAGTAGAAATGAAACAAAGCATAACTGTAATTTCCATTATAAATAGCACCTTGTCAAATTATTGGAAACAGATAAATCTTAGACTATAAAGGATGTATAATGCATAATAAATTTTAAAACTCACTTATCATTCTACCTTCAGTCATATT
This sequence comes from Boleophthalmus pectinirostris, assembly GCF_026225935.1. Taxonomy (NCBI): domain Eukaryota; kingdom Metazoa; phylum Chordata; class Actinopteri; order Gobiiformes; family Gobiidae; genus Boleophthalmus; species Boleophthalmus pectinirostris. Next base: position 23,219,323 of record NW_026571095.1, read on the forward strand.
GAGTACAACCTTGTTCTCATTTGAGACATATTCAGTTTTGTACTAGAAGAAACATAGACAAACAGGATTAATCATCATTTAACTTTGCCAGAATATGCCAACATATAATTTTCTATGACATATTATTTCATATATACCTTTTGAAAACAAGCCTCCACAAGATTTGAAGGAAACATGTTTCTGAAGGTTTAAGCAGAAAGATTGAAAAACTAAATGAATGTGTGATGTGTATATATATTATATAAACTTTTTTGTGCACCTGAGTAAATCTAGAAAGGAGTCCACTGTTTGAGCATCAGAGTTTTGAGTTGTGGACATCTCTGACTTTTTGGACAGTTTTCCAGGTTGGATAATAGCGGCCAGGGCAATGCCAGTAAACGCTGCAGTTACTGTAGTTACCACATAATAGACAAGAGCTCGAAGTCCAATTTTGCTGTACACTTTCTTTTCCAAAGAAGACATCCCTAACAAGTAAAACAGTGAGACCTAACACATTTTCATTCAACCAAAAATGTGACTCTAACCTGCAATTAAACTAGATAGAACCAGTGGAAGCACCATCTGCTGTAGCACTCTCATGAGCACCTCTCCAGGAAAACTGACGTAGAGAATTTCCTGGGCTCCCATGTCAAATGTCCGCAGCCAAAACCCGAGGGAAACTCCTTAAGCAAAAAATTTTAAAGACCTCATAAAAAATGATGGGGAAAAAAAGAAGGAAAACTTAACACAATACAAATCCAAATATCGGAAGTTAGTAGTTACCTACAATTACAGCAGTCAATGTGAGAACAACAAAAGCATTACGTCTAAAGAAAACCCGCAAATTAAAACAATTCCTTTTCCTTTTATTTCCATCTTCTTTTGAGTTTAAAATGTTAAAAAATATCAACCCAGATGGTAAAGTTCCATGTTGTCTGGTCATTTTAGAGTATTATATTTAGAGTATTTGTGTATGCGTGCTGTAATGTTTTTGGAGCTTGCTTTATAGTACATAGTCTAGTCACTGACAGATTAAACATTTACTGAATATTGATTTAAAAATAACACAAACAGGGTTAAATGTCGTCGCACTTTGTCAAAGAGCCACAAAGGGTTTACGTCATGGAAGAAACGGTGGCCTTAAAATACTTTCTCTCTAATCGGTACATCTGATTAGGAAGTGTATTCCTCTGACCCGTAGGTGTCAGGACACAAAGGTAAGCGAAAAGCCCCTTTAAACACTGAATGAAACAGATTATTCTCAAAAATCCACTAAACCAGTCATACAATACCCTATAAGTTATTACCATAACATTCTCTCATGTTACTCAACTCAACATTCTATAATCAGACATGTCAAACTCAGACCCGGGGGCCAAATTTGACCCACGATATAATTATATTTGGCCCGTGACATCATGTCAAAAATGTATTAGAGCTGGCCCGCTGTATACATATAGGCTATAGAGACATTATTTGTTTAAAATTTAGTTATTATTTTACATTATGCTTGTTCTAGATTCAATGTTTAAGCAAAACTATTATTAAACATTTATTTTAATAACAAAAGGTTTAATATTATATATTTCGAAAGAGGAGAAAACATACAGATATTGTTGAAATTTTTCAATAAATATTTAGTTTGGCCCACAACATAGTCCCAGTCTTAAATTTTGGCCCTGTGAGAATTTGAGCTTGACACCCCTGATGAATCACGTGTGTTTGTCTGTAGGTGTGTGTGTGTGTGTGTGTGTAGTGTAGTGTGTGTGTGTGGACATTTGTTAAAAAACGGAATTCAAGCAAGTAGCAATCCTCATGACAATTACAGATAGAAGCTCACATTTGTTAGCTCTCCACCCCCTTCCAAACAGCTCGCCAAAGGATTTTTGAATGATAGATATTGTGCTGAATGACTCAAATTTGATGAACTTCCATTGTAAATTTATCATTTTGGTGCCTAACTTTGTGTACTAATTAATTGGATAAAGATTTAAGTTTTATAGGTATCTAACTGTTCCCCATCTAAGGCTTTCCTATGCTCAATTTCTTTCTAAAATTAGTAGCTCTTTGGCATTTTCTTTTTTAAAGGTAGCTCACTGGCACTGGAGACCCTTTTATTAGAGTATAGAGCATAACCAGCTAATAGAGCTGATCTACAGACAGTAAACAGTATCAGCATTAGCTCAGACCAATCCTGTTGCACCTAATGAGCGAGACAGATACATTGTGTGCAAGCTGCCAATTATGAGGTAAGCTCTTTAGCGGTTTTACATCACTGATTGTTATTGATACAGTTTAATCATTTGCACATACAGAAGCCAAGGTTTCATTTTGGTAAGGATGTACAGTAGGTGACTAGCTCTTCCCATTCACCTTTCAGAAGACACTTTCCCCCTGACTTTGCTCTTTATGATCTGAGTGAAGTTATGGCTTTCCTTATGAGTAAGGACGTGGGGACAAAGTAAAGCTGTTTTACTGGAGGAGGTGGAGGGGACCATGGTGGGACAGGATGAGCCGGGAGATACACTGCTGAACCTAAAGGAGTTCAAAGAGCACAAGAAGAGTAAGTACGTCTGTTATGTCTTATGTTTCAGTAGAGCTGCAATAAAGTGCATTATTATGAATGTAAATATAATGCAAATATTTCTCAGTTATGTAAATATACTTCTGAAATGGGGACTGAGATGATATAGCATATAGAGTAACTGTTAGGAGTGTAACAATATTTAAGTCTCACGATACGATATCGTCACGGTATGAACCTCACGGTACGATATTTATTGCGATATTGTAGGAAAGCTCACGATATGGTGGGGAGGCCCACGATTAGGGATGTAACAATATCCAAATCTCTGATCAATATCTCTGATATTTATGCAATATTTTCTGAATACACATCTCACGGTACAGTATTTATTGTGATATTTTGTGGAGTCTAACAAACTGTTAATCTGCTACTTTTTCATCTTAAAATGCCTTGACAAGACTTAATCCAAAGAACTGACTTAAAAGTGCTTAGAACTGTTTCTTCTTGTAGTCTGCACTGAAATGGAGCAAAGGACCATGGTCTATGTAGTTCCCTCTGTCTTTTTTAGCTACTGCTGCACCATAACTTTTAATTTAAGCAAAGAGACTTGCAATTTGATATATTATGATGGTCCACGATATTATTGTGAGAACTTTGATGATACAATATCACGATATTTTGATTATTGTTACATCCCTAGTAACTAAAATATAACTGACATAAAATTTGCAAAAAGATTGACAAACTATGGGTTTTTACTATTCAAAATTCTTTAGTCTTAAACTATTAATTGTCAGCAACAATTCCCATTTTAATCACCCATCAGAAAGCCATGGATATACAACTACACAGTAAAAATGACAGTTTAATTTATCTTATTTCACACTGATCTCATACATTACAAAACATTGGATCATATGTTATTTTTTCTAAGCCCTAAAATCCCCAAATGAAAGTTGCTCTGTCCAAAAAGTGTGTAGTTGAAAAACTGTTCCAAAAAGAGCATCTGAATTATCTATATATGAAAATGTTTGCCTTAGCATTAGCTTTTACCTGATCCTTCGAAGCGCTCTAGAGCCTGTGATTACGTGTTACGCTCATGAGCCTACGATGTCGGCTAGAGGTTTAAAGGGTAGGCCTGGGTGAGGGTTCAGTTCCCTGTGGCTCAAATTAGCAGAGAAGATTAGACTCTGTGAGTAATAACTGCTCAGGCTTTGTTTTAAACACTCAGTGTTAAACATATTTAAACCCAGACCACCTTAAAACAATAATGATTTAATCACATGGCAGTTTGGAGTAAGCAGTTTAGAATATAATGAAACAATGAGGAAATGATCTGAGACTCTGAAAAAGACAAAATGTTTTAGTAATATCTGTACTGTATGTGGACATTTTAGGCATTTCAAGTTTGGAAGAGTCTGTGTTTGGCAACAGGATTTCAGTATTATTTACAGTGCATAGTAAAATATAAATATAAAAGAATTGACAGCATAATTTGTGCTTTACAAAATTAGACTTAGACAAACTTTAGTGATCCATGAGGGAAATTATTTGGACACAATAGCTCACTCATCACAGTATAATATAGTAACAAAGAGAAAAAAAAAAGTAATAATACATTTTAAATAAGTAGCACAAAGACAAAAAATAAATAAATAATAATAAAATAAAAGACTTTGTTTACTATACATGAATATACAGTATGTTTAATATTGTTCAGTACAGTCAGTATGGACTGGACAAAAGGCACGTCTGTAGAATGAGCTTGTGTACTTCTGTCAAGACAGGGTTAATCTTTCTAAACGAGGACAGGGGAGTGACTACTAAACATATGTTGTTACGACCCAGCTCGTTTGGGGTGAGGGAAGTAACAAAAATAAAACCAAGATGTAAAATGGAATAAATTAAATAATGTTTAATTAACAGGAATGTAAAGGCAAATTAACAAAAGACTAAAATATACAGAAAACAACCTAACTAAGAAACAAAACTACAGACAACGGGTTTTGTGCCACAAAAGGGGTCACGCAGGCTTACACAATAACGAGTGGTAAAATTAAGGGACACACACGAAACTAAACACAAGTTCCCCAAATTAAACCACATAAACCCACAAACAGAATCGAGTGACCAAATCAAAAAATGCACAAAACAGAACTAAAGTAAACACACAAACAAACACTAAATGGCATAATGGCCACCAAGGCCAGCAGCCCGGAACAGGTGCTGGCAATCTAATCAAAAAAGGGGAGGTGACTGCAGGTGAGATGGGTGTCGACATGCCCCACCAATCACAATCTAGGGCTCCCACAGCAGGAATCGAGGTGTGTCAGCTGAATAATTTAGAACACGCACAAAACAAATCACAATCTTCTGTGACGCTGTTTAAATCCAGACTCAAAACATTTCTGTTTAACTGTGCATATAACTGAAAGGTTTTCATTCCGCACTCCTCTCTCCAATTTATGTCTCTCTTTTTTAATTTTAATCTTCATGATTATTTATGTTTTGATTTGTTTTTATTATGATTTTAATGTATTTCTTATTCTGTTAAGCACTTTGAATTACTTTGTGTACGAATTGTGCTATACAAATAAACTTGCCTTGCCTTGCCTTGCCTTGCCTAAGGCCTGGAGCCGTAACAATGTGAACAACACACTAAACATGCAGACAGGAGAGACATCCTAAACTAGAGAGGCCAGTCACATAAATTTGATTAGTGATTAGTAACAATATTAATATTATAGTGTAATGTAAGTGAACTAATAGTATGACAAAAGGTTTTAAAAGCATACGTAGTTTACACTGGTTTAAAAAAGGTAGCACAATCAGAACTAAACCTGGGTTGCCAGTGCTTAAAGGATACATGTTTTTCAAGTTTTACAAGTTTTTCTCTTTTTCAGTATAAGGACAGGCCTCATATGAAAACTCAAAACCTCCAGAATTCCGATTAAGGATTTCCTGCTGTGCTAGAGTTTAGGTATTGAAAATTTGATCAGAGTCTTTTATGTTCAAATCAACTGGATTTCAGCAAGAGAGATTTGTGAGGCTTACTCTGCCTTCTGATCAGCTAATTGTCTTATGAACTAAAATCCCAGTTGAAACCATCAACAACTCGGGTAACATGTCCAATGTTTTTGTGATTAAGAATAGACTGACATTACGCTTATAATAAGAGCAATATTTGATTTCACCATGTTTATCTTATATCTGAGGACACAAAGAGGTGATGTTTGTGAAATCTGAAATAAAAATGCTACACACCTTGGATTTAAAGAAGGCATTATGTTTTTAGTATTAAACTGTGACACTGTATTAATGTAAAATGATTCTCCTTCGAGTGTTTTTTATTATTGTAACATGGCTGTGACAATTCTGAACTCTATATAATAACTGACATAATAATAAAGCCCTGTTGAGGAAAGCTAAAGCTGTCTGCTTATGTTTACTTTACTATACATTATCATTCTGTTAGGACACAGTTGTTAGTACTTCAGAGTGTCAGAGTTTTATTTTATTCTTAGTACAATCAATTTGTTGTTCGCCTGTATCCATGGTTCTGAAATAATAATTTTGATATTTTTAGGAAAAAATATTCTGTTGCATTTTTAAAACTCAATAAAAGTAAACCTGATCAGAATTTGAGCTCAGAGGAAAGAACATGTCATTTTTGTCAAAGCTGTATCTCCCACGGTTTAATGGGTCTTGTAAGATTACAGATGTACACACAATGTGCACTAAATTATGATTGCATTATTATTTAGAATTATTGTATTAATAATTGTTTTTACATTACAGAGTGCAATGGACACAGCCAGAGTTAAGATGACTGGAGATTATATCGAGCTGCCTGAAGACCTGACCAAAACAGTGGAAGAGGAAGAAGAGGAAGCCAGTGATTCTTTGTAAACAAACAAACAAAGCCCTACAGAACATGCATGGAGAAACTTAGATCCAAATTAAATGTATTCATCATGCACTGTATTTGTTAAATTGGTTTGTAAACTAACAGTTGTACTGACTTGAAAGGCAAAGTAAGATTAAACAATTCAGAGAAACCCCTAATCTGGATGAGTGGAAAAGAAGTGCAAGCTGCCATGACTGTGTCAAATTCAAAACCAATGCCACCGCACACTTCATTTCCAGATTTATGTTTAAATACTTATAACTAAAGTAATCTAACTAATAAATTAACTTTTTACATACCATCTAGTAATAAAATCATAATTAATTGTTGAGTAAGATATATGTAATTTTGCTTATAGCAAAACAGATCCAAAAATGTTTAAAACAAACACCAGTAACAGTTTGAAATGTTAAAATTGTATAAATAGCAAACATGCATGTAACATATTAATGTTAACCCACTACAATAATAAAAAGACACAGCTACCCTCCCTTTTCCATGATTTTGTTGTCATCTGCTGTCACCCATCCCCCACCCCTATAGTAAGCTGACACAGCGCCTTTAAACATTAGCAGCTTTCTGACTAATAGGATCTCCCAGACTTAAATCGTCATCTGATAAAACTAAGGAGCTTGATTGCCATGTTGCACCCTCTTAACCAATTTGCACTCAATTAGGATAATGTGGAAACTAGCAAAGAGGGACAGCTTTAATGTATTAATGTGATAAAATGATTATCAATTTCCCAAGTTAAAGACTTAGATGACATTATATGTATTTCAAGAATATTAGCCGATCTGGACTATTCAGTGATAGACACATGATTAAACAATTAGTAGTAGTAGAAATAGTGCCATAGTCTGCAAGGACTAAGCATATTTTTGACAACTACAACAGACTGATGTTTCAGTGGTGGGTGATGAAGTTGCAGCACTACTCACTGAAACTCACTCGCCTCAGTATGACTTTTACACAATGCTCAAATCGTCTTCTCACTCTCAGCTCCATTTCTACTGAGTACCAATTCTATTCTGTCAATAAAGCCTACACAGATTTGTTATGCAATACATCAAAATTGTCTGATTTATTTGTTTGGCTGAAATTTGGATTTAAAAAAGTCATGAGAAGTGGGCCAAGGAGTATCAGGTCATATACCCTCAGCACGTGCATCATTCACCGTATGGCAATTAACCTACATCCAGATTAAGCCTAGTCTTGGGTATACTTAAAGTTGCTTATTTCATGACCTTAAGGCCCACTAGCGGCCATCTTTCTTGGAAACCAGATTTGACAACTGTGAAAAGGTGTTGAATTAAAGCCACTTAACTCACAGGCATCCTGCTCTCTCTCAGCAGTGGAGTCAGCCAAGTCTGGCCAGATGGTTTTAACATGTTAGCTTTGCTTTATCTGTTCAGACGTTAAGAGTTCTAAGAATGTCCATGCAGCACTGAGACTGTAAAACAAACAGTAATTATTACTATCTTCTTAGCCTTCTTAACCCAAGTACCTGCCATAGAACAAATGATGAGAGAATTTTATTACCATTATTTTTATTATATATATATATATATATATATATATATATATATATATATATATATATATATATATATAGTAGGAAGTAATAAATAAGATGAGAGTTGTGAGGTCAGAGGAAATCTCTAATGAGGTCTTAAGTCTCATTAAAGATAGCATTGATCTCTGCAGCTTCCTCAGCTTTATGCCAGCTGGCAGAGATATCCACAGATATAATGTCAGTTAGCAGTAGCTAGTACTAGTTATACAAACTATTACTGTATGTGTTTGAGGTTTCAGTCAACAGAATAATATAGAGACATTTTGGATAAGGAAAAACACAACAACAAAGAGTAATTCAAAAACAAAAAGTATAGTATAATAAATGTAAATACATGTATTTCATGAACATTTATATTGAGATACTGAGATAATTGTTGCTGTGATTATTATTATTGTAGCCTCATTTGTGTTTAGTATTAGTACAATAAGGTTTCATGAATGCAAGCTTTTACAGTGTGTAGTTCATGTTAAAAATGCATCCTTGTGTCTTTTATATTGTCTGTAATGAAGGGATTAGTGAAAACTCTCAGTACAAGCCATTATCTTTCAAACAATAGCATTTTGAAAGAAAGTTTTGTCAAGGCATCATTAGCAATGGCCTCCCTCTGTGGTCTGAAAGCAGGGCACATTTGGAGCAATTACTTGACCAGAAAACAACTGTCAGTCATTCTTAAAGGGAAAGAATTCCAATGAATAAAGTTCTTAAAGGCATGGTCTTACTACCATTGCAGTACAGGCTTTGGTGTCCGCTGTAGTTAGGAGGAGTTTTGTCAGGAAAGACACTGCGCATTACACATGCTTGCTGAACAGGACTGAACAGTAGCTTCACTTCTTTGCAAGGGATTTCAAGGACTTAGCAATGAGCAACAAGTAGGTGCAGTGGATATACTCAAGTGTCATTTGTCTGCCAATGGACTCTGGAGGCGAGATGTGTGCGGCGAACACTGTCACAGGCCCTGGAAAGATGGTGAGGCTTTTCAACACAATAACAGATATAACAGATTTAGGTAACAGGGTTGTATGTAGGATATATGTAGGGTATGAGTGTGTGTGTGTGTGTGTGTGTATATATATATATATATATATATATATATATATATATATATATATATATATATATATATATATATATATATATATATATATATATATATATATATATATATATATATATATATATATATTTGGTTAGATTGTTGTAAATTTGATGCTTTATTCTATATAATATAGAACACGTAAAAACAGGCTTTATACAGAGAGGATGAATTTCTTATAATATGTAATGATTTTTTTCCCCTGGTCTTTTTTACAGACAAACATGTAATTTGTTGAGTGTGTTCCAGTCCTCCAAGGATATGTGCCAATGTGCTTCATTTAAAGAAGCATAGTTGAAACAGAATAACGGCCAACTTTGCTTGTTTCACGTGGGAAGTGCTGTGGGCTTTTCCCCAAACTTCTCGAATGCATTTATCAATGGATAGCCTGGGAATTGTGGATGACGATTGCTTGGACAGCTATGACATGGCAAAGGGTGCCAGCTCAAGTGCTGCAGGAAGAGTTCACAGCATTGATGTCATTTTGGGATTCACTAAGGACCAGGACCCTTTGCTCCATGCTGTTGGGGAAGATGGCAGTCAGAAAACCAGTGTGGAAAATCCACAGCATGAGCAAAACAATGTGGGCAAACAGGGAGCACAAGACCCCTACGGACACCTCCCAGAGATGGCCAACGGTGGACAGCACCCGTCCTACCATGGTGAGTCTGTCTATGAAAAGGAAACATCACAAGCGCTTCACTGCAGACTCTTTTCTCTTGTAATTATAAATTACCATAATTAAATTACCTGTTGATCATATTTCCTTGTGAGCTTGTTATTAGGTCTACCAAACTTGCTCCATATTCATTTCCAAGAAGTCACAATCTGGACTATGACTTGGTTTGTAGAAGCCATGTAAAGTCTGCTAGATTAGACGAGTGAGGTAGGGACAAGGAGCTTTAACTGGGAGCATCTGTTACTAGGGGATTACTCCAGGAGAAGAATTCAGTGAAAGACACAATGTACAGTGGACAAGTGGTCGAAACCCCTGGTGTTCACAAGTATAAAGCAGTCATTAAGCTGTGTTTATCTGGGGAAGTGAGGTTAGGGTTTCACTCTTGATCAGACTGTAACTCAACCTGCTCTGAGTTACTCTGCATAATGAAGAGTCACGCAACTAGAGCATATGCAGTTATCAATAATCACTGGAAAACAAATACCAAAACACCAGAACATCTCTAACACAGTATGTAACTAGTGATATATTTTACAGTTCCATTACAAAAGCAATTACATCTCAGAAGAAATAAATCATTTCTTTTTTTGCTAATAAATGCCTGGCAAATGTGCACCCACAGGGCCTCCAGCTATTGAATTGTACATTTGTTATCAAAATCAAATAGTTATTTCATACAAAAAAGTGTTTCTAAACATATATTTTTTAGAACATATGTCCTAATAAATCTCACTATTTGTAAATAAGACGATGTGCAGGATTTTTCTCTATGTTCTTGGGCTGCTCTCTCTCGCACCTGTTTCAAGAACTAGATATGCAAAGTTCTCAAACATTTATTTATTTTTTAATCAACACAGGAGGAAACCTTAGACTGATGATGAGCTTTTGCAAAAGGTTTTTCTTATTTTGTAGTACTATAAAGATAAGCACATCCAACACAGTGCCCACTAAAAAGAAAAACAAACCACTCCAAACACAAAGGCATCCAGCCAGACATTTTCTTCTGCTTCTTCTGGGCAAGGTCGTAGAGGCAGATCTCTGAGCAGGGAACTACATCCTTCCCTCACCCCAGACACATAATCCCTCCAGTGTGTCCTGGGTCTTCCCTGAGGTCTTCTGGGACATGCCCAGAACACCTACAATTACTTTGAGCTCATAAAACCATTCAAATTCCTCCTGTGTGCCCCTCAATACATAAGTGATTCTTTACGAGTGAAGGCAGGTCACATACACAGACTCACAGACAACAGGCCATAGTAATTTAAAAATGACTATGGCCTGTGATTATATATATACATATATGTATATATGTATGTATGTATATATATATATATATATATATATATATATATATATATATATATATATATATATATATATATATATATATATATATATATATATATACATACACACATACACACACACATATACACATATATACACACACACACACACACACACACATATATATACATATATATATATATATATATATATTATATATATTATATATATATATATATATATATATATATATATATATATATATATATATATATCCATCTGAGTGGGACTTTCTTGTCAAATATATTGTAAATTAGGAGTTTCTTCAGAACAGGACTGCTCCATCTCTATCCTCTATAATTACAAATAACTTGTAAATAATTAACATGGTGTTTTGTTTTGTTTTTTCTAGAAACTGATATGTTTCATCAGGACAAATGTGATGCTGAAATGACTAGCCTGAACAAGGACAGGGACACAGGTGAAGACTCTCCGGACCCGTCTAAGGAGGAGCACCACTCCAAAAAAAAGCACAGAAGAAACCGTACCACTTTCACCACATATCAGCTCCATGAGCTGGAGCGAGCCTTTGAGAAGTCCCACTATCCCGATGTCTACAGCCGTGAGGAGCTGGCAATGAAGGTCAATCTGCCAGAGGTTCGAGTTCAGGTATGCACCACATGCTCTTTATTCAGTTAGGATGACATAATACAAGTAAAAATACCATTGGTAGCATTTTACTCAGTTATAAGAGTTTGGATTTCATTGTCATGTTTTTATTTTATGATGGACAGGTATGGTTTCAAAATCGAAGAGCCAAATGGAGGCGTCAAGAGAAGATGGACACCAGCACAATGAAACTCCATGACTCTCCCATGCTCTCGTTCAACCGTCCACCTATGCCTCCTACTGTAGGCCCAGTGCCCAGCCCTTTGCCACTGGACCCCTGGCTCACCTCACCCATCTCAAGTGCCACACCTATGCACAGTATACCAGGCTTCATGGGGTCACCTCAAAGCCTGCAACCAGCCTACCCCAACCACAACTTTCTAAACACAGCTCCCGGCATGGTTCAGAGCATGCAGCCAATGGGCCCACCTGCATACCAGTGCCCCCCAAACTTCAATGACAAATACCCGATGGACGATGACAGGAGCTCCAGCATTGCAGCCCTCAGAATGAAGGCCAAAGAACACATTCAGTCTATGGACAAAACCTGGCAACACATGTGACACACTGAGCACGCTGCTGTGCCCGGATTTACAATTTGCTTTCATCCAATAAAACTCCTACATAACTATTTGCGGCAGGGTGTAACTTTGCTTCAGCAACCTTTGTTGAAAGTAAAATTTTGTACATTTGGGCTGTATACTCTTTATATAATTCAAAAAATGTACAGACAATACACAGCTAATCCAGCCGCCACTGGGAATTATTGTTTGAACAAGTGAATATCAAAAGTTACATACTTTAAAGTGCTCATGACAGGTTTCACTATTTTACTAAAACACCGTTAACACAATTCTATTCAAGGTTTTGTGAAGTAATTAACATTTTAATACAACTCTATTTTGAAACAAATATGAACTGTGGAATACACTGCTCTGAACGGGGAGCTATCGGAAGTCACAGTGCTGTCTGCCTGAGGCTAATTTGAGCAGACAAGCACACTTCTTAACACCTAATTAATGCTTTTAAAGCGATTAACCCTGGTTCCTTAGCCACAAACAGAATGCCCTCAAAAGCCCTGAATCCCCCTGAAGAACTAGCAACAAAATCTGTCATTTTTAAAATATAACAAAAATGTAACCACTTGACAAATTTGAAGCCTGTATTTTGCACTGAAATAAAGCCACACACTGGTTTGTTGATCTGTCATCACTATCAAAACAAAACTAAAATACCAGGGTGCTACAAATAATTGAAGGCCTTTGCAAATAAAAACAACCTTTTTATATATATTTTTTTTTTCTAAATTTGTTATGATCCCTATTACTATCTAATTAAAAAGCCAAAGATAAAAAAAAAAATATAATAACCATTAAAAATTATGGACATGTGTTACATGTCTTAATTGTTGTTAATATTTTAACATTTAAATTTTTCTAGACATATTTCATAGAATTGAAGAGTGTATCTATAACTTTTTTTGACAAAGCAATAAAGTTGTACCACTTTAAAGCATTGTTTCTTCTGCTGATCCTTTCATGGTGCAAACATGACTTAGTGCTGTTAATGAGCAGCTCTTTACAAAAGGCTGTATAAGCTGTGACCGGACACACTGGCCTCATGGAGCTGCGTGTGTTTTTGGGCCAATGGAAAGATGCCAGGCTGTTAGGCAGATGAGACTCCACTCCATCAGGTCTAAGCAGGTCTGAGCGGCAGTGTGAGGGCTATGAGGGCTGTGAGGGGTGTGAGTGGGACACAAGGACAGAGCTCGAATGGAACCCCAAAGCTCAACAGCCTGAGTTTATTTTAGGAGAAAGTGGTATTGTTTTGTTTATCCTTTCTTTCTTCAACTGTTAGATACTGAAGGAAAAATAAGCAAAATAACAACACTCACTCTTGAAGATACATCAGGATGTTGAATTGAAAAATAAACTGACCATAAAAATATGTTAGCCATAATTAATTATTTTGGTTACATTAATGTACTTTTATTTGTACTTTTTCAGAATCATCCCTCACATTGAAGACAATGGATAGCATAATTGACTACAGATGCATTCAGCATTAGTAGTGAATTAGACACATTATGTTGTTTTGCTTGGTCAAGCGTGATCCTCATTGGGGCCCAGGCTCTAGTTAACAGGCTGACTAGTGGGATGTGGTCCTTGGTGCAAATAATAAGGTAAAGGAGCGGAAATAATTGGATTTGATAAAGAACACGTTTCTATGGGATACCAATTTGCCCTTGACATAATTGAGGGTCAGGTCTCTAACTGGCTGCTGTTGCAATTATTTCTGTATAGCGCCTTTTCAAGTCCATCCTATTAAAGAAAAAAAAAAACACTTACAGAGAAAAGAAAATCTAATACATATATCTGTTGTGGACCTTCTAATAATAGTATATTTTGAGTTTAATTTTGCTAGCAATATTTCTACACCCAGAAGTAAAGTAGAAAAGTAAAAAAAAGTAGACACTGACCACATGCTTAAAATAGATCATATTTATTAAAATCAACTGAAGTTTTGAAAAACTATATATATATATATATATATATATATATATATATATATATATATATATATATATATATATATATATATATATATATATATATATATATATATATATATATATGTTTATTTGATATCACAGAGTAATGCAACTCCCCCGCAGTATCCAGTGGTCCGGTGACTGGACCGTGGGCAACAACACCACAGCAGTGATGTAATTCAAGTTTCAAGTGACAGGTCAAAGATTTTGAGAAACTGTCCGAGTGAGGCCAGGTACATGACATTGACCATGCTCATCTCAGTGATAAGGAAGCAGAGAATGCTCCCGCGAGAAGCCACTGGTCGATATTCAGCTTGAGCTAAATTGATCTTCATCTCTGCATCTGCTGCCACACTGAGCTTTGTGCTAATTTCAGCTGCAGTTTGCTTTGTGGTGCTTAGCATACCAATCGTGGAGTCATCATCAACCAAAGAACCTTAAATAATAGAGTTGAATAGTCAGGAATAATAAATATAATAAGAGAGATTGAATAAGAGATAAGATTTTACCTTTAGTGCTACTGAGTTTGTACAGCAAATTGTCTTCTAACTCTTGCATCTTTCTCTTGTTTGCAGTTACATCTTCAATCAGCTCTAACCTCTCTGCTTCTAATTCCTATCATTAAACAAATAAAAATAATAATTAGCAATATGAAACATGTCAAGTATAGTATATATTTTTACAGCAAACTCACATGTTTCTCTTGGAGAATGACGCGACCAAGGAGCTGGTTTTCCAGACCTTTCATATTGACAGTGAAATCAATGATAGAAGTCTTTGAGCTCACTTCTGGTCTGCATGATGGATTTGGCAGTTTGGTCGTAATATAAAGCCGAAATCCTTCCAGAACATTAATTTCTTTGTCTCCTACTTTAACCTGTAAATGACAGTGAGAAATATTGACAACATTTTTATAAATGTCACAGAGGTACCCTAAAAGTAGCTAAACTTGAAGATTACAATCTGTATCATATACCTTGTAACTTGTACCAGATTTTATGAAGTTTTTCTCAAGAACATTGTCAAAGGCAGGGTCAAGCTCCTCTTTTACATCTTCAATAAGCATGGGGCATCCCAAGGACAAACAGTCCTCCAAACGGCTCCGGAAATATTTGTGATTAAGTGATGTCACCTAAAAACAGCATAATAATTATAGACCATGAAGTCTGGAGCTGCTATAATAAAGCTACTAGGAAATCGACAAGAAAAGGGAGCCATACTTGAAGTGAATTGGCCAGTTCCTTTTTCTTAATCCAGGCTTTTCCTTGTGTCTGAGGATCTATCAGCAGGGGGTATCTTGTTGCCTTTGTAACAATGATGCCATTTTGCACTGATAAATCATCTCTTGGGAGGCCCTGGAGATTCCACTCACTTACCTTGAGCAGATTTAAAAAGTTATAACAGATGTATTAGCCCAAGCACTATGAAAAGGTGGTTCAACAAATAACAATAGGATTATGATCTTACGGTAGGAGGGTCAACCAAGGCAGTAATAAGGTTAAGTTTTTCTGTGAAAGGGATTTTATTCTTCTTGAGCTCAGCCTCCCAGATTTCTTTTATTAACATGTCTCGGAAACTTTGGTTAAACGGTCCACAGTATGAGAGAAAACCTGTGAGCTGAAGCACATCACCCAGAAGTCTGCAAAGAAATAAATATGTAAAATAAAGGTAATTCAGAAATCTCAGAAAATAATGAATAGCGGTTCACATTATACCTGTTGGTCTGTGATTTAAACTCTTTGCTCTGTTCTATCCATCGAATCTTCTCTCCACTCAAACTATCAATAAGAGCAGATGCAGCCTGCATTTTATTCTTGCACGTTTCTGCATCATCCCGTAAATCCTAAAATACAGACAATTTAGAATGTAATTCAAATATATAAAAGTAACTCTCCTGTACAAACCTGTTTCTCCTTCATAGCAGCGTCACATTTGGCTTTCACAACATCAAATTCTGCCTGCTTCTCTGCTAGCTGAGCTTCGGCTGAGTTTAACTCATTCATAGCCAGTCTATGCCGGCTTTCCTGTACAGCTAGGTTTGCCTAAAAACAAATGATATGACACCACTCAGAGACCTTCTACATAATTGAATAATTGAATGATGGTAAAGGAAACCATACACCACAGCAATTTTTTTGTCCAGGCAAGACCTGCTACATTACCACAAACTTTCTTTGCGTTCTCCATTGTATAGTCCTCCATGTCAAAATATGGCTGAAGCAGCTCCACAGTTTCTTCATTAATTTTGTCTTTCTGAAACTGTTGGAGATTTTGCATGAATCCAGCTCCACTTATCAGCTGAAACAAAGTTTGGGCTAACTGAATTCACATTGTCTTTTGATGGTTAGATTACTCTTAATAAAAGTAAACATTTTTACTTTTAGTGCTTCTGACCACGATGGCTTGAGACAATGCCATGCTGGATCAATAGATACTGTGTCCACTTTCTTTTGAAATAAAAGCAGACAGCAGTCCATAATCCTCATAATCAGATGTGGGGGTTTAGCCAGCCTTTTCACAGTAGCTATGTCGGCCATTTTAATGGTCTGAAAATTATACATATAAACATTAGTGCATAAAATTATTAAAAATGTGGCTTGTGAAATATAATTTTACATTCAGTGCAGCTTTGGCCTCCTCTAATGCAGGTTTTGCAGCCTCAAGTTTCTCCTCAGCAATGGCCTTCTCCTTACCAATTTCTTCAACAATTTTCTGAGCTCGAGCTTTGACAATTTGGACCTCATTTTTTATGACAGTAGCAGCCTGTGCACTAATGTCACTGCTGCAAAAACCTGAAGAAAAGTCATACAGTCATATTCACTCATCATATTTACATACATTTACATACATATCAAAGCATTACATTCAATTCACACTAGAGCCCGACCGATATGGATTTTGCTGTGGCCGATATGAAACCAATATAATGGAAGTTGGAGCTGAAGATAGCCGATATAATCACCGATATATTTAGTGATGTAAAAATTCACTGTAAATGTTGAATTGTTTAAAAAACTTAGGTTTGGCTCTGGTGGATTTTAAATTGGGTTTATTTAGGCAACATTTATTGTTATTCTGCCTCTTTACATCATATTTACAGACAGTAGGTTGACTTAATGGCATTTTTGCATCACATTCTAGACACTAGTGATGGGTATTCCAGTTCTTTTTAGAGAACCGGCTCTTTTGGCTCGGCTCACTAAAAGCTGCTGGTTCTTCTGGCTCCCAAGTGGCTCTTCAGATTGTTTTGTTGCAAGCAGGACTAAAGCACGTCTAAAGCAGGACTGAATCAGGACTGAACCAGGTCTAAACCAGGACTGAAAAAGGACTAAACCGGGACTTATTTATTTTATGCTAAACTACAGTCAAATATGCTCGTTTTTTAAATTTTTTTAATCGTACGTACACGCAAATTTCTCAAAGTTTCGTTTTTAGCCGCTGCCGCTGTCATATCACGAATCTGCACGCGGCGTGAAGAGAAAAAAAAGTGAGAGAAAGAGAAAACACGGCTCCCAATAAGGATCAGGCTCCCGTCGTTCCCTTCAAAGAGCCGGTTCTAAGAGTCATTTCGTTCGCGACGGACCCATAACTAGTAAAGAAACTAGCGCTATTAGCCTTTAGCCGTAAATACGTGCGCGCCGCGGTAATTAATTATATGCGCAGATGTCATAATTCACACCTCTATTCACAGCTCATTTACATATCAGCGCAGGTCCAATAGCAAATATAGGGCCAATATAGTCACTTTAGAACAGACCAATAGAAAACAGTCTGTTTATGTGCAGCAGCTAACCCATGACAAAGCCAACAAATGACAAAAACTAGCTTCAGAGTCGACATATTTCCAACACTCACCGCTCATACAGGCTCCTTCTCACATCACAAATCTGCACGAATAAATGTCCTTTTAATCCAGACTCAAACCGATTGTCCGTAAAAAGAATATAATCTCAGTGTTTGGATCTGTGTCTGCAGGTGTAAACAAACACACGTGAGTGACGTGACTCTGTGGTGTGTTCAGGGACAGTACGAACACACACACAGACAAATGACTCCGTAGATAAATACTGATGTGGAGCCACATATTAGGACATTTATCTGTCTGTAAATTGGATTAAATGAACAGAATGTAGAGAGTCTAAGATTTATAACGAGGTATAACATGCCCAGGTGAAATATCGGCCCCTATCAGCAAGCATATCGGCCGATAGCCGATATGCCTAAAGTTGTCCATATCCGCCGATAATATCGGCCAACCGATATATCGGTCGAGCTCTAATTCACACACTGCACAAAACACAAAATATTAACTGTACCTTATCCGCTTTAACTGATGCTATTATGAGCTCTTTTTCTTTCACTACTAGTTCTTTTGAAAGTTTAGCAACAGTCACTAGCCTCCATAAGTTTAGCCAATCCTATAATTACAAACCTTATTTAGAAAGAGTAAATTATACCTCATACAATTAAGAAGGAATCATTTCCTGTCCTTACCAACATTCATGCGTTCTACCAAAGTGTTGATGTAGTTATGCTTTTCACTGTACAAAGATTTGTACCCATTTATAAAACTGAGATAAGATTTGAGTGTGACATGAGTTCTTCTTCTGAACCTGTGAAACATTGTAATATAAAATCAAAGTAAATACTGATTGATCTTACTGACTTATGAAGCTGATTAAAATAGGTCTGTATTTATTTATTTATTTGAGACAGGGACAGCGCACAATTTTCACATTAACCTTGACAGGAGAGATGCATTGTACATCAGGTTGTAGCATCAGTGCTAATTTCCACCTGTAGTCCCTGGACAGGTTCATTGATTGATTGTATTTAACTGACCTTGACTATCAACTGTTCTGGAGACCTGTAGCATGTTTTGGGTTGACGGGGGAAACCGGAGCACCCGGAGGAAACCCATCCAGACACGGGGAGAAACATGCAAACTCCACACAGAAAGGCCCTGGGCGACTTGGGGATCGAACCCAGAACCTTCTTGCTGTGAGGCAAGTGTGTAGTTTTACCTTTCAAAGTAGCTTTCACGTGTCACTAATACTTTGGCATGATATGTGCCCATGGTGGACATCACAGCAGACTTCACTTCAAGGGTACAAACCAGGTCAAATCGTGACAAAAAATAGTTGGACACAGAAACAAGAGCTTCAGTGGGCCAAGGAGTGAACCAGTCCATCGTGCAGCCCGAAATCAGTCCTGGAAATTTCAAAGCTCTTGAGAAAAACTTCTGACCAACCTCTGACAAACAGAAAACACAGTTATCATTAGTGTGATAGTCAAAGTACTGGGCGGACAAAGTGGTAGTACTGTAACCTACTGGTGAGAAACATAAAACCACATGCAGATTCTTTTTGGAACGGGAAATAAAGTAGTCATAGAGGTTATCAAAGGTGTGTGGAATACGGGGAAACTCCTTTTTCATCACTGGAATCAAGTTCTGAGTAATTTCTGTTATTTCGTCTTTAGCAAAAAGGTTGGATACCTGCAAGTACAGTACATGATAACAAAAAATACACTGTAATGGCTGACAACAGACTACAGAAGTACATTAGTGCAAAACAACTTTGACTTGATATTAGATACAGAATCTGTGCTCTCACCTCTCCAGAAGAAAGAACATTGTTGAGATACTCAAGGAAGGCCTCATCTTTGATTTCATTGTCTGTGAAGATGAATGTGATGCCTTTGTCCTCAGCCCCAGCTGTTTTGTATAATACTTTTAGATCTTCCATGAAATTATTTATGTTATATGATCTGAAAAGATAATTATATCATAGTGGATATCATTGTTATTTCTGTGTATATATAATTTGCATATTGATATTTCAAACCTTGTGAGTGTGATTTGCAAGATTTTGTATCCTGCAATGAATGAAGCAAGACGAGTCAAACTCTGCTTTTCGGATCCTCCAGCACCCACAAGCAATGCATTGATATTAGCAGTTCGAATGATTCATGATATCTGAAAAAACAGCATTTAATTTAATTTAAAAGTAAATAAAAGACAGTATACTGAATAATAAAATGTTTGTTTTTTGAAGGATTCAAATATTTGTCTTAATTTATTTATTTAATTGTCTGACCTTGACAAGATGTGTCATGGCATCTCTAAAGAAAACCAAATCCAGGATTGTGCCTCTTACAGTATCATTGTGCTGGTTCTGCTACATTATCAGCTTCTCTGACAGAAACTCAAAGGATGGGACCTGGGAACCACAGTTTAGTCAGACAAAATTCAAACATTTACTTAATACCAACAGTAGAAGAGGACACACTACCTGTTCATAGATTTTTGGTGCGTGCAGAGAAGCATCATCCTCTTCTTCTCCCGTGGGTTCTCGGGCATCTCGGAGAAAATCAACAAAATACGGATCGGGATGCAACTGTGAAACCAGGTTGGAGTATACATGCTCTTGGATCACACGAGTAATAGCCTTCGCAAACCACTCTCTGTCTTCAGCACATATAAACCTACAGCAAAGCAATTACTTTCTGTATCCTCTCCTTCCCTTCTAAACAGATCAATGTTGCAACACCCTACTTGTCTGCAATGACTCGTGTGCATTCATTTTTGAAAAGGGCTAAAAGTGTAGAAATAGTACCACACTCATCTGCCTTAATGTTAAGCATTCCTTGCCAGATTCTGGACAGGTCCCTCAAATTAAAGACATAGTGAAATTTGGATGGGGTGGGAAGCATTTTTACCTATAAATTAAAAGTGATATAATGCATGACAAATATTTAGAAAATTAGCATTGTCTACAACCCATTTACCCTGGTCCACTGCCACAAGATTCTACTGGCAGACACAAGGCTTGTAACCATGTTAGTTATTTCTGTCTTGAATTTCCTAGTTGTATGGAAATATCCACAACCAATCACACCTGCACACCAAGAGATCATAAACCTTTACCCCAAATGGAGTTACATAAAAGTTTTCTGAGAGCATACGTGCATATGTTACAAAGATCTTATCAATGGAGGCGTTAGATGGAAGAGTGCAGTTTAAAACAGTAAACTCTCTCTTGAGCGTTTGTGGGATGTCATTTCTCCCACCACCAGGATGAATCATCGCTGCCAGTATCTGCACATCCTCAATCGTCATAAAGATCCCGGGCTTGTCCAGATTATACATGCCACCCATTTCCATCATCTGGCGGACTATCTCATCTGCAGTGATCTGAAACAGCAACTCATCAGAGTAAAAAACAGCACTTTTTATGAGACAGGCAAATTACACCAAATACCCACCTGGTCTCCCTATTAATTCACAACCGGCATGTTTATATCGTCAATAAAGACAGTCATTCTACGCCCCCCAGGTGGTCCGTAAGTGCTTCCGACGCGCTTTTCAATGTAGCTCTCCATGGTTCTCTTTGCAAATAAAATGTAATGGGTAATATTATTGAAAACAGATATTTATAATGGAGTGACCAGTGGCAGCAAAAACATTACCTGAAACATCAGTGGCTCTGTAGCTGAAGAGAAGTTCAGAGACTTGGATAGGTCAGTCTCAGGATCATACTTTTTTGTAAAGCTTTTAATCATGACTGTCTTGGCAGTTCCTTGTTCTCCTATCAACAACATAGCCTCCAAGGACCAGAAATTTCACTTCCTAAATTAATCACAATTAAACACACTAAATTTGTTGACATTAATTTGTGTTATTCATCCTGACTTTTTGTTGTTTAGCAATAGTTTCCAACAAAAAAGATGTTCTTGTGTTGTCCACATTTGGCACAAGAATGGAGGAATAATCTGGTATTAGATCAGTAGGATAGGAGTACTCTCCTACATGTTCACCATTCACCTAAAACACACACAATAAATGCAGTACTTCACAATATTTTGCTGTGAGGTATTAGGATGAGCAACTGGCATACTGTTGGTCTGGACCATATACTCAAAAATGGTCTCTCCTGGTTTTGTCGTGGGTACATCAATTTTACTTTCATGTGCACGAAGGTATGCTTTTAACTTGTCTCTGTCCTCTAAATCCAGAACAGCGCCGAGACTCCACATTAAGCAGAAAACAAAGAGGCGTTCCATGTGGAGGCTACCCATTAGGCCCCCGGTCTCTTTGGTTGGAATAAGGCCCTCCAGCAGGTTTACAGACTTAGGATAGAGAGTGACAAAATATGTGCTGAGTTGAATGTTTGTCTTCATTATATAAATTTGAACTTCCAAATATGAATACCTGCATTACGTAGTTACACTCCAGCAGCCCCATTTTTGGCTTAAGATTCTGCTTCATGAATAAGTAAGCATCTTCAAATATTCTGTCATATAAAGCCAAAATACTGTCTGCCTCTTTTGCATTACGCTTGTGAGTCCATCCCTAAAATATAATACAAGCTTTTAGTTGGTTTGGACAGGGATATTGCATATTACTTTTATTATGTGTAGAATTATGAGATATCTACCTGTAGAATGGGTCTCCAACTCAGTGCTGATCAACTCATAAATACCATACCCACTCAGGAGACAGTGGCAGGGGAGGCAATGTCCATGTTGTGCACTTCAAACACCAGTTTACAGGACGGAGACATAGTGATACGGTCACCATTAGCCAAAGTCAGTGTTTTGTTGTCATCAAGCACAGAGTTAAGGTTCTCAATCCAAATAGCATCCACTGGACCATTCAATACAATCCATATGAATTCCCCTGTAATTTAGAGTTGTGCATTGTTTTACAGCTACAGTTTTACAGCATACAAAGCATTCCCTCCATGTACATATAATGCTTTAAACACCTTTCTTGGCTTTCAGTGTCCTTTGCCAAAGAGTAGAGAAGATCCCATCTGTCCAGTCGTTGGTGGCTGCATCCAGGCGTCCGAACATCTGGGGAGCAGTTATGGCTTTGGGGTTCAGGCGCATTTCTTTGAGTGGGGTTCCACACTCAGTCATGGACTTCATTAGAGTGTGGATGACTGTAGTTTTGCCAGCACCACTTGGGCCCAGTGTCATCAGTCCATATCGGACACGTGAAGTTTCATAAAGCTGTAAATAATACAAACAGTAAACACATGCAGAAGTAAGGGTAAAAATATGTCTGTAATGTAAACACACCGCATTTGTATTTGAAATATATTTTAGGACTTTTTGTTTGTGTATATAAATGCCAAAAACAGGAGTTCCTTATTACCATTATATACACTGATTATATACACTGATTGATGATTAGCAAGTGATGCATTGTGAAGAAACAGGCACAGATAAAGGTTAATACCGCCTTAAGGGGCCCCAAGAGAGATCAATGCGGAGGGTAAGGATTTATGGTACCTGGACCAGCTTGAGGTTCCACGGGGGGTGGTTGACAAGCCCAGCAAGCTTAACTTGATTGGCTACAGCAGCTTGCAGTTCAACATATGTGCTCCCATCCAGTTGAATGCCAGGAAACAAATCATTAATAATACTGCGAAATAGAGGCTCATCTTCATCCACCTGAAACATAATAATGGCAAAATGTTGTGTATATACTGAGAAAACAGACACTAAAATGTCCAGCACACACCAGTTTGGAGAGATTCATGTCACGCAATAATCTCATCACAATGCTGTACTCTGTGTCATCAGGCCTGGCTCGTTTAGAAGCACCAAGAGTTCGCAAAACTAACAAAATGTTCCTCAGGCCAAAATCATAATGTACCTAACACATTATGGCATTTTAGGCAAACATCAGTAACAGCAATAGCAATATGCCAATGGTTCCCAACCATTTTGTCTTGAGTACCCTCTAAACATTGTCTTTTAAAAAAATAATCATAAATCATAGTAGTATGTTTGCTACTATATTTTCTTGTTTTGATAATACAGAATACAGAATTAACCCCCAAAATATTCATGAGGATGTACTATTAGGGATAGCTTATATTAAAATACTGAACCCATTCCAAGTACCCCTTGGCAAGTGATTGGGTAAGTATTTGGGAAGCACTATGTTAAGTACCTGTTTTGTCAGTTGCTCTTCACAGAGTTTATAAAGGACAAAGAACTTCTGGGCCAAGATAACATTTTCATTGAATCTACAACTGGCCAGTTTGACTCGCATGATGATCTAACAGAAACAATCTTTAAGCGCTTTGTTAATTCTTAAAGTGATCATGTTGTGTATGAACAAACCTGTTGATCAGGAACCATCACGGACATTGTTCTGAACTGTACTTTCAAGTTTTCAGGCAGCTCCTGGCGACCAGCATATTCCGGATTCTAATGAGCATATAGTTTATAAGTTTAATCTTATTAGTGTGGCCCTACAGTTATACCTTTCACATGTGTAATATTATACCATTGTGATAAATAGGCCAAACTCTGGATTTAGATCCACACAGTCTCCATCACTGAAGATGAAAGTGTTTTTGAAGTTTTTTGCGTGCTTGCAAGACGATGTAAATCTGTTGAGCTGCCACAGACAGCACAGGCAAATCTATTCTGATGAACTCATCAAAGCAGCCCCATGAACCAGACTGGGCAAGGCCTGAACCACAACATAAGAAAGATGAGATGAACACTGTATATAACAGGCCTACACTGTAAACATACAGTGTACTAGTATTAGACTGACACCTTTATAAATCCTGCCCAGGCCTCGGAAGTCCATCTGGTCAGAGCAGTTAAACACCACCACATACTTGCCCAGGCAGCGGCCCATGTCTTTGGTAGTCTCTGTCTTACCAGTTCCAAGCTGGCCCTGCAGGGGCTCCTCCCATGCTCATATCGAGCGCCTGAGCCAAGGTTATGTAACACCTATGAGCCAGAAAGCATGTTTATATTAAATACTATAAGGATAAATAGATTTTTACTTTGCTTTACTTCCTACCTGCAGTTAGTGGCATGACTAAACGGTCAGTACATCCAAGAAACTCATTCTGATAAGTGAAGTCCACATTTGTGATGGAAACTATTACTTTGTCCAAATGCTCTTTGTAGTAGAATCGGCTTTGCTTTAGCCATTCAAAGTCTTTGACAGTTCTTATACGTTTTTTAACCTTTAATGAGGTGAAAAGTGATTATGTTACTAAAACGTGTCATGTGACAACATAAAATATTAATTATAAAATTCTTACAAGGTCATTAAAAATGTCACTCTGATGCACATGAATAGTGACAAGCGTCTCAAACTTGACTCTGTCAAACTTAGATAAGTCATAAGTAGTTTGTTTTATGAGTATACTCAGCAGATTTAAGAATTTCTTTTTAGCTGCTGGCATGATCTCCTTGTCAAACTCAGCCTTGTGCAATGCATCTTCTGCATCACGTGTCCAAAGCATCTGAATACCAAGTAGGCCGACCTACAAAACCATGCAGTCTAATGAGCTTTTAAAAGACACAGCTGTGCAGGATGTGAAAAAAAAAATGTGTATGTAAATTTTGTGTATTCAAACCTGAGCTTGAAACTTGATAAGAAAAGGTAGAAGATCAAAGTCCTCATTGTTGGTCTCCAGGTCTGACGCTTTGATAACAGAATGCATTGAGACCTGCTGTTGTTGCAGAAGGTCACCTAACCACAATTCAACTGCTCCCTGGGCCAGAACAGGCTTATTCAACTATAACCACACACATTTCAAATTATTCAAAAATGATGACATGTGGCGCTATTGAATACATTGCATAGCTTGATTAAAATCTCACACAGTGACAGTGACAAATGTATTATTTTTGATAAAACTGCAGTTGTAATATAACTTACTGAAAGTTTCTCTCCCTCCTGTGATATGCATGTCAAAATGTTGTCATATTCTTGTGCATGAAATTCTACTTCATTGACATTGTCAAACACTCCCAGCAAGTGTGACTACAAATAATCATGTAGCAATTAGGTTCATAATCTTACTATAACATTATGCCAAAAGTGCAAAGTACAAACCTGGATTGTGTGTGAATCACTGGCTTGCCCCCCTCCTTGAACCGTCACCTTATCGTGGTGGAGGGGTTTGAGTGCCCGAATGATCCCGGGAGCTATGTTGTCGGGGGCTTCATGCCCCTGGTAGGGTCACCCAAGGCAAACAGGTCCGGGGGGACGGGTCAGACGAAGAACGGTTCAGAAGCCCCTATGATGAGTGTACCAGCAAGGTCAGTTACGTCGCCCGGATTGGCGTCACCGGGGCCTCACCCTGGAGCCAGGCCTGGGGTGGGTGCTCGCCAGCGAGCGCCTGGTGGCCGAGCCTCCCCCCACGGGGCTCGGCCGGGCTCAGCCCGAAGGAGCGACGTGGGGCCGTCCTCACGTGGGCCCACCACCCGCGGGAGGATCCATATGGGGCCGGTGCAGAGAGATCTGGGCAGCAGTCGACGGCGGGGGCCTCGGCGACCAGATCTCCGGACATGGAGACTAGCTCTGGGGACATGGAATGTCACCTCGCTGGGGGGGAAGGAGCCTGAGCTTGTGCGGGAGGTTGAGCGTTACCGACTAGATATAGTCGGCCTCACCTCCACGCACAGTTTGGGCTCTGGAACCCAACTCCTTGAGAGGGGCTGGACTCTCCATTTCTCTGGCGTTGGCCGCGGGGAGCGGCGGCGGGCTGGTGTGGGCATGCTCATTGCCCCACAGCTCAGTCGCTGTGTGTTGGAGTTCACCCCGGTGAACGAGAGGGTCGCGTCCCTGCGCCTTCGGGTCGGGGACAGGTCTCTCACTGTGGTGTCGGCCTACGGGCCGAACAGCAGTGCAGAGTACCCGGCCTTCTTGGAGTCCTTGGGAGGGGTACTAGACAGTGCACCGACCGGGGACTCCGTTGTTCTCCTGGGGGACTTCAACGCCCACGTGGGCAACGACAGTGACACTTGGAGAGGGGTGATTGGGAGGAACGGCCTCCCTGATCTGAACCCGAGCGGTGTTTTGTTATTGGACTTCTGTGCTAGTCACAGTTTGTCCATAACGAACACCATGTTCGAGCACAAGGGTGCCCATCAGTGCACGTGGCACCAGGACACCCTAGGCCGGAGGTCGATGATCGACTTTGTCGTCGTGTCATCTGATCTCCGGCCGCGTGTCTTGGACACTCGGGTGAAGAGAGGGGCTGAGCTGTCAACTGATCACCACCTGGTCGTGAGTTGGGTTCGCTGGCGGAGGAGGAAGCCGGAAAGACCTGGCAGGCCCAAGCGTGTAGTGAGGGTCTGTTGGGAACGTCTGGCGGAGCCCTCTGTCAGAGGGACCTTCAACTCGCACCTCCGGGAGGACTTCTCCCGGATTCCGGGGGAGGCCGGAGATATGGAGTCCGAGTGGGCTTCATTCTCGGCCCTCTATTGTCAATGCAGCTGCTCGGAGCTGTGGGCGTAAGGTCTGTGGTGCCTGTCGCGGCGGCAATCCCCGAACCCGGTGGTGGACACCGGAAGTAAGGGATGCTGTCAAGCTGAAGGAAGGAGTCCTATCGGGCCTTGCTGGCTCGGGGGACTCCTGAGGCAGCTGACGGGTACCGGCGGGCCAAGCGTGCTGCAGCCCGTGTGGTCGCGGAGGCAAAAACTCGGAGCTGGGAGGAGTTCGGGGAGGCCATGGAGAAGGACTATCGGACGGCCTCAAAGAGATTCTGGCAAACCGTCCGGCGCCTCAGGAGGGGAAAGCAGTTCTTCACCAACACTGTTTACAGTGCGGGGGGAGAGCTGCTTGACCTCGACTGGGGACGTTGTCCGGCGGTGGAAGGAATACTTTGAGGATCTCCTCAATCCCACCGTCACGTCCTCCTCCGAGGAGGCCGAGGCTGGGGACTCGGAGGCGGACTCATCCATCACCCTGGCCGAAGTCACTGAGGTGGTTGGCAAGCTCCTTGGTGGCAAGGCTCCGGGGTTGGATGAGATCCGCCCTGAGTACCTGAAGTCTCTGGATGTTGTGGGGCTGTCTTGGCTGACACGCCTCTTCAACATCGCGTGGCGGTCGGGGACAGTACCTCTGGACTGGCAAACCGGGGTGGTGGTCCCTCTGTATAAGAAGGGGGACCGGAGGGTGTGTTCCAACTATAGGGGGATCACACTCCTCAGCCTTCCCGGTAAGGTCTATGCCAGGGTACTGGAGAGGAGAATTCCGGCCGATAGTCGAACCTCGGATTCAGGAGGAGCAGTGTGGTTTTCGTCCTGGCCGTGGAACACTGGACCAGCTCTACACTCTCCATCGGGTGCTCGAGGGTTCATGGGAGTTTGCCCAACCAGTCCACATGTGTTTTGTGGATCTGGAGAAGGCATTCGACCGTGTCCCTCGTGGTGTCCTGTGGGGGGTGCTCTGGGAGTATGGGGTCCGGGGCCCTTTGCTAAGGGCTGTCCGGTCCCTGTATGACCGGAGCAGGAGCTGTGTTCGCATTGCCGGCAGTAAGTCAGACCTGTTCCCGGTGCATGTTGGACTCCGCCAGGGCTGCCCTTTGTCACCGGTTCTGTTCATTGTGTTTATGGACAGAATTTCTAGGCGCAGTCAGGGGCCGGAGGGGGTCCGGTTTGGGGACCACAGGATTTCATCTCTGCTGTTTTGCGGACGATGTTGTTCCTGTTGGCTTCATCGAGCCAGGACCTGCAATGTGCACTGGGGCGGTTTGCAGCCGAGTGTGAAGCGGCTGGGATGAAGATCAGCTCTTCCAAGTCCGAGGCCATGGTTCTCGACCGGAAAAAGGTGGCTTGCCCTCTCCGGGTGGGTGGGGAGTCTTTGCCTCAAGTGGAGGAGTTCAAGTATCTCGGGGTCTTGTTCACGAGTGAGGGAAGGACGGAACGTGAGATTGACAGGCGGATCGGTGCAGCTTCGGCAGTGATGCGGTCGCTGTATCGGACCGTTGTGGTGAAGAGGGAGCTGAGTCGAAAGGCGAAGCTCTCGATTTACCGGTCAGTCTTCGTTCCTACTCTCACCTATGGTCATGAGCTCTGGGTAGTGACCGAAAGGACGAGATCGCGGATACAAGCGCTCGAAATGAGTTTCCTCCGCAGGGTGGCTGGGCGCTCCCTTAGAGATAGGGTGAGGAGCTCAGTCACACGGGAGGAGCTCGGAGTAGAGCCGCTGCTCCTCCACGTCGAGAAGAGCCAGTTGAGATGGCTCGGGCATCTGTTCCGGATGCCTCCTGGGCGCCTCCCTCGGGAGGTGTTCCGGGCATGTCCCACCGGGAGGAGGAGGCCCGGGGAAGACCCAGGACACGCTGGAGGGACTATGTCTCTCGGCTGGCCTGGGAACGCCTCGGGGTCCCCCCGGAGGAGCTGGAGGACGTGTCTGGGGTGAAGGAAGTCTGGGAGTCCCTGCTTAGGCTGCTGCCCCCGCGACCCGGCCCCGGATAAGCGGACGAAAATGGATGGATGGATGGCACTGGCTTGCCCTAGAATCTCCAGAAGTGCTGGATCAGATACAAAGAAGAAGCATGGGAAGAGAAGCCTCTTTTTCTCAAGATAACTGTTGGTAAGGATAGTAATTATCAAACAACAAAACCACAACTTTCTCCTATCACAAAGGCAGACAATACCCGGCAAGAGACTTTTGACTAAATTCCAGCTGCTTTTGTAGAGCTGGTAGAAGGTCGACTAAAGTAGGATCTCCAACACAGCACTCCACCACGTTCGGGACAGTCTGAGCATGCTCCATGAGTTTAATCCAGGTCTTGTCGATACTCTGAAACCGTCTGGCTTTTTAACATTTGGTAAAGGTTTAAGTGATCTTATCATTGATAGTTATTTTTTGCATCTCTTCCATTATCTAAATAAAACTTTTTTGCACCTGTGGCAGGTCTTTGACAATATCTCCACCAACAAACACAGCCTCCAAATAAATCAACAAATTTTGCACAATCATCCACTGTTCAATGACCTCAGATGAAGTAGAAAGTTTAAAAAAACAGTCCTGGATCTCAGTTTTGTAGTATGCACTGTACCTGAAATTCACACAGCAATGTCCAAAGCATTAAAAACATGTTCCGATCAAGTTAAAGCCAGTCAAAGATTTGAAAGTCTGAAGGATTACTGCTATCACCTATTACTCATGAGAGAGCTGAGCAGCATTAGACTGTCCTCCAGTGTGGTGAGGATCTCTCCAGCCTCGGCTCCTTTCAGCATCAGTTCTCCTCTGTCTTTGAACGTCATTAGACTCAGAGTTTGGCTCATCCAAATATCTTTCACTTGGGATAACTTGGCTTCAATGTCCTTTTCTTTTACTGAGGATATGCAAATGTCCTAACGACATAAACAATATGTATCAATTAAACATAATTTAATTACTGTATTCACATTTAGCTTATGTCTGGGGGTTTCAAACCTCAATATCATCCTTGTATTTCAGCAGAGGAGCTTCCATAATATTCCTCAGGGCAAAGTTGTCAGACTCCACTGGAAAACGGTGGCGTGTCAAATCTGCTATTCGATCCCAATGCCGTTTCATCATAGACTTGTTGGCCATCATCTCAAGCAGTGGGCATGACTCATTAAAATCATCTATGGTCTTTTTAAGGTCAAAATAGGCCTGCCAATCTTCGGCATCTAAAATATAAAGAGCACAAGTTACTACTTACTATGGCAAATAATAGTTACAGAAGGTTTTGTGAAACAAAGTAAAAAGTAATACAGATACCTGTACTGAAAGTCTAAAAGTTCTGAGTTGATTTTCTCAATGTCTACATTAGTCCACAATATGCTGTAATACCCAGATATCGTATTCATCACTGCGTCATAAAGGTCATATAGCTTCTGAAGTAGATTAAGTTCTTTCCTAAACGGATCACATAAAGAGACGGAATCCAAATACTGTTACAGTAGTCTCAGATGAAAACAGACAAGTTCATATATTTTCATTTTAAATACTTTTTCTTATGTAGACATTCATAATCTGTGACTGGCAAACCAAGAAGCTGCTCCCCAGATGTGTAGGTGGTGAAATTTGACCATAATGTTTCAAATGTTGCCTGAACAAAAATATGTTACTTTATTTTAACATAAGGGTATGAAAAGAAATAAAGTTTAAATAAACTTTTAACAGAATGATATACTTTTTATATCATAATATCATTATAGACATTGCCTCAATGTGATGATATTGTTACCTGACAAGCCTGGAGTCTGCGACTGGCTTCTTGTGGTGCTATTCCCACAACCAAGGGACCTTCCTAAATGTGTGCAAAAACATACCGTTAAAATCTAACTTATGTAAGTGGTTTTGATTTAACAAAACTAACAAAACTCACTGTATCATATTTTTTCATAAACGTGTCGACATCTTTCTTGAAAGTGCAAACACACTCCAAAAGGTTTTGTCTGAACATGGCCTGCCTTCGAACAAGATCATTTTGCACTGACCTCTAAAGATTACAAAAAAAAAAAAAAAAAAAAAACTACTGAAAAAACTACTGGAATCATAATTTTCGAGTGATAGTTTTTTTCTTACAGCTTGGGCCTGGAGCTGGTTGTACAAATGTCTCAGCTTGGACACACTCTCTGACTCTCTTTGTGTCACAGGGGTCTGAGATTTTGTAAGAATGTCAAAAGCCTCCTACACAAAGAAAGATTAGTATGAAGTCAAAAACACATTAGACAGTGAAATCATGGCAATTTACCTCAATGGAAATCAATGTCTTATCAGTTCGTACTTCTACATCCCTGAGATTGGACAAGGCTTTCACAGCACAGTGCACATCCTCCAGATCATTTACAGGGTTAGACAAATGGGAAAAGTACTGTGAATGCTTGTTTCAATCATTTTCTGCTTGTATTTCTCCTTTAGGAATTTGCACAGAAGTTCTTTCGAGGCTTGAGTCTCTTCTGTCAGTGTTTTCTTTATAGGGTCTAAGAAAAAAATAGAAAATAACACTGTAAACTGTATTTACAACTACTATGAATATTTAGTATAAAACTGCTATACATGCACAAGTCAACATCCCAGTGTCTAACCTGTTGACAGCTCTAAGAATCCTAAAACATTAAAGGCGATAATGTCATCAATTTCCTGAAGGATGGAATCATAGCGCTGGATTTCACATTGTACTTGAAGGAGGGAGGGGAGGCTTTCCATGAACTCCTAATTTAGGTTGCACAACAGTGAATAAGAGAAGAAGGTTCAACAACTGCTTAAGCGAAAACTGACAAACCTTGATTTTGACATTTCTGTCCTCCTCCCAGATGGATCTGAACGTGCTGAACTGATCCAGAAAGTAGGGCACGTCTCCTTGAGAAGTGATGACCGATTTCAAAGTGCCAACTGTCTTTTTGATGTCCTCATGTTGGCCAACTTTATGATAAAAATTTCTCAATTTCTTCCTCTGCAAGAAGCAATGCAATGTTATTCATCAGTATTGTGTACTATGATGAAGAATTTTGCTGTCTAAATTGTTACTTTTCTTTTTGAAGCCAAAAGTGCTGCATTCTCAGTTCCAGCAGGTGATGCCCTTGTTTATTTCTAGCACCATGTCTGTTATTTGGTTAACAGCCACTTGACTCTGCCAAAGAATATATTCTATAACATATCTAAAATATAACAATTAAAATGTACCTATAAGAACTGTTAAGACACTTTGTCCAAACTCGTTTTTTTAGAATCTCTAGAGAAAACATGGTTATTTTAATTAGAACCTCTAGGACTTGTGCAGTTACGTTGTCATAAACCTTTTTGACTTCCTACAAAGAAAGTTATGCCATTTGTGATTTTTTTTAAAGAAAAATAAATCTAATGTGAAGTTGCAAAAGCAAAGCACCTTTTCAAATGTTATATATTTCTCCATCTTGTCTTCTTCTTCTTCTGTGACTGTCAATGCCTTCTGGCCTACGGACGATACATATAATGAGTGTATTTAACAATTTACTGTAGAAACTGCATTCCACATAGCTGATCATACCAGGAGTAGGTATGTCAGTAGGTTCAATATCTTTTAATCCATGGACATCAATGAATATGTAAGCCAACTGTTTTACCGCTGTATTTATGTGACTGCATTTGTTGTTGAGTAATTCTGTAAGTGCTGTACAATTGGACTAAACCAAGAGGAAAAAGTATATTAAACTACTTTTGATAATGAAAGATACTGTGAATGAACAAAAAAATGCTTTGTTTATGGAGATCAGATGTTGTAAAGTAGATGGATCCTCTGGCAGCTCAATCAAAACCATCTCAGAAATGTCCTTTAACACAGCATTTATGTGGATATTACAGATATTCTGCACCTAAGGATGAGGGATAAAACTAAAAATGTATCGGTTGCAATAGGAGAGTCTTCCTTCATATATTTTAGGGAGGCCAAAAGTTGGCATGTTCATCTTAGTTGAAAAGTATATTACATTACATACTTGCTGTAAAATGTTTTTCAGGTCACACAGAGCGACATCAGCATGTTGAAAAAATTTATCCAGGAGAAAGGATGACCAAGTGAGTATTACTGCCCCAGGGAGAAGGGCATATTCAACCTGTTTATAAAAGAAAACAAAATTTGCTAATCAAGACGTTTTGAAATAATGACCACATTACCTACTGCTCCAAAACTACCATTACATTTTTAACTTTTGAAGCCATCAAAGCACTGAACTCTGCTGGTATCTTCTGACAAGTTGACTCATATTCTTCCAAAACATCCTAGAAGTAAACAATACAAATTATAATTTAGGCAAATGGGAATTCTAAATATGTCTAAACAAAACAAAAAAATTGTGCATGAGTTACTTGTAGCCTGTCATGATCAGCCTTGATTTTGCTTTCTAATGAGATTAAATGTCTGGCCTCCAGTGGAATCTCCAAACCCATCATCAACAAACACAGATAATCTCATACACTTTAGGATCAAAGTTGACCAGGATTTTCTCTGTCTCTGGATGACGAATAAGAAGTGTGTTGTTCAAGACTAGGACACAAAAGATATCAGAATAAAATATATACAGTATACTATTGACACTTGTACCATGACACAGCCTAAAAAAGATATTTGGCGCCACCTAGTGAAAAGTAAAAAATCTAAAGGAAAGGTTATAACCAACCTTTGAGGTGTGACACTTCCTCCTTCCATGCTTTGTAGTGAACAGTTTTGTAGTCTGTCAAAGCTGTAGTCGTCTGATTGTACATCTTGACAATACCGCGGCCCTCGTGATTTCGGAGGATGTCAGAATTCGCCTTTTTGAAAAGTTCCATCAAAATTTTGTAACATATAATTTAACTGTATGTACGCTTAAAATCTTTACATGCTTGGATGAAAGACATAGGTTCCTCTATCTTTTTGTACAGATTTCTTGCCCACCTAATCCTCCCAGTCAAAGGGGGCATATTTCTAGCAAGGGGAGTCTTTCTCCTTGGAGTATAACTGTAACCAATCCACAGAGAAGCATACTTTATATGATTTTTGAACACTATACTAAAGTAAAAGATAAAATATTGCGAGTGTACCAGGTTCACAAAGTTTAGCTCAGTGACAGAATGTTGGAGAATAGAAGCCAAAATATCTGGTGTTTTGGCATTCAAAAAGGGAATGTTGAGCTTCTGAAAACTGCAAATAGAAACACACGTTGTTAAACAGTTTAATCCATTAAGTTAATTTTAGTTTAAATTTCTGAACAAATAACAAACCGGAGCAATAAGCGCAGAGCTTGCTGAGTTGTTGTGATATTAGAGAATGATGAACTCATAAATGTCCACAGTTGCTTCTGCAGATGAAGAACAAAACAACACATGAAGAACAAAAAAAAACCCTATTGAAATACTTGTTTTGGGGAAAAAATCTAAAACAATACCTCAAGATTGCTGATTTGACCCATAAACTCCACAAACTCAAGTTCAAATTCAAAGTTTGTTGGAGCGAGTATCATACTGTCTCTGCTCACACTACTACCACAAGTAGTTATTTACTAATGTTAAGTATATACTACAATATATTATTTTATAGTATAACCTTTTCAAGTTTCTTGCAAAATGTATCAAATGGTCCAAATATGTGTATTTTTGAAAGCTCTTTGCAAAAGGGTATCTTTGAATGCTTTTCCATCGTCTTCTGTTCAAAGCAAGACTTGTATTCGTTGAACAAAGAGATACAGTCCTGCAACATACTGCAGTTATGCAATCATACTTGCATAAATCGATTACTCAGTTTATCATGACTTAAGTTGGGGTTTCATTTACGGTTACCTGCATTTTCTGGGTAAGGATCTCAGGATTATGGTCCCATATTTGATATCGTCCATTTTCAGAGATGTAAGTTCTACATGCATTTAGCATTTGAATTGTGACCTGCAGAAAGTCTTTGTAAATGTCCTGATTCTACATGTACACTACACTACAGTATAGTCATCATCATAATTATTTTTCTTACTTTTATTAAAAGTATGGTAATCTTCTCATCTGTATTGTAGTACAGTGACACATTGTAAATCATGTGAATGTCATTCAAAACATTCTGCACACTTGTAATCACTGAAATCTATAACCAATACATGAGAAATATAAAGATTTGTGTTATTCAGTAAACCATTCACATTATGTTTTGAATTCTTCTTTTCTGTTCTTACCAGGTCACTGTTGTAGAGCGGCTGACAGTCTTTTTCTAATGTACTCAGAAACTTTATATTGTCTTTTGCTTCCTTAACACGATCACACGAACCTTGGCATCCAGTTCCTGACACATCTAATAAATAGTTTAGTGTGTAAAACAGCTTTTGTCTCATATGATTATTCTTCAAACTGGAAATGAGTTTTATTGTACCTTTAATGTTTTGGACTTGCTAATATAAAGAACCTTAACCACAGCTTTACACTCAGAGCTTTTGATGTGATTAACAATTGAGTCAAACTTCAGAGACATTTGCTTCCAATGTTCTAACTCAGAAAGTGATCCTGCAGAATCATCAAGGCTCCTCACTTGATCAATCTCAAGTAGGACCTATAAACAAAACTAAAATATTTTAGTCAACAAATTAATATCAAAACAATGAAGTGCTGATACGTAATAACAAACCTGATCAATTTCCTTGTACCATTTCATCAAAATTTCCTCAAAACGACGCACCATCTTAAGGTCTGCAGCTGCAGATTTCATATCATTCAGGCAGGCCACTTTGGAAAAGTCTATATCAGTGACTTTGGTCATGTGAACAGTGCTCTCCTGCTGTCCTTGTAAATCTGGAGACAACAAAGTGTTAAATATGAGAAATACATTTAAAGTCTAATTTTAACAGTACTCACTATCTAATGAGCCAAGAAAGTTATTTACTGTGAACCTAAAGTTGTTTTTAAATTTCTCCCCATGTCTTGACTGATTTAGCATGCCCTAGTGTTGTGCTGCATCTAAAGCTGGCAATACACCACTGAAAGTATCCTTGATGCCATTCAGAAAACCATCTTTGCCATCAATTGTCAGAAAAAATAATTTCCTAAAATATGTTCAAGGTTTTAAGCTTTTAGGATCACACAAGCAGTGTGTGTGTGATTTGCATAGGCAAACTCACCTTGTGAATATTTTCTGGAGTCACTGAAATGTTATCTTGTTTTCGCACAAAGAAGCAGCCACTTTCCAGTTAAGCAAGTCTTAGACAAATTGGCTAAAACCAGCCTCAGAGTAGTTTCCCCTTTCCCCAACCCAGGGTAAGACCTCCCACACTCTAGAATACAAATAAATACATATGGGTGCGCACCTTTAGTCACTTAATGATAAGGATCTGTCATCATGTCAAACACAGTAGTTAATAATGGTTTTATGAGAACATACCAATTCCTGGGATTTCAGCCTCTTGGTAAACAAAGGAAATACATTTGCTGCCTCGTTTGGCAAAGAATGTATCAAATGCATCAAGCTGTTGAGCAGACAAACACAGATTACAGAATTAGACTGAAACTAATAAAGCTAAACAGACACAAAGCTGTGTTTTGTGATTTACAGGAATCATAATTATAATAATAATCAAAAATAATCATACAAACTTACAGAAGATGCATCTAAAATAAAGTCTTCAACTGCAGAAGGCTCCAAAGAAAACAAGTTAGCCAGGATATCAAACATGTACATGTGTGCAGGAGTAAGAACCCTTTTCCGCTCATCTCTTAACTGCTTGTACCTGGTCTAAATGAGGAAAAGTTATTAGTCAACTAAAATAAAGTAGCCTAGTACACAGATTAGGCCTACCTGTTATCATCATATGGTGCCAGAGACTAAATTTACCTGTGACTCCTGTATTTTCAGTTTTCGTGCATCCATCTTGGTGACTTTAGATCGTCAAATGCAGTGCTAGAAAAAAAAAGTAAATGTATTATTATTACTATTAGTGGTATTAGTATTAGTATTAGTAGTAGTAGTAGTATTATATACATATATATATATTTTTTCTAATTTTACAGAGACTCCGGTTGTTCGAATAGAAAAAAAGCTTGGTTAATTACTGTCATAAAATACAACACACAACATAAAATAAATACTAAATAAAGCTAGTTTAATGTTATACATTAAACATTATACATAAAAATTACAGTGTAAACGCAACAGTTGAAAGTTCTAGTTAACGCTAGTTAGTTGATTACTGCTTTGGTTGCGCATTCACCAGTTTTACATTCACAACGTTCTTACCCTAAAATGTCCTCGATAATGTTGTTTTTCAGCCGGTTGAACGCATTTCTTTCTTTGTTTTCAAGAAAAAAAATCTTCTGGCAATTTTCTCTTTCAACGGTAAACGTTAACGAACGTTGACACATTTTGGGCACGCGCGATGTGACACCTTAGCAGCTTTATCTGATTTTTAAATATAACGTCTTCGTATACACCTGTATTTTTCTCATCCTTGGCTTTTGTGCGTCCATCTTGGATAATACGATATTACAGTACAAAACTAAACTTTAACCACGTTAAAATTAGAAACTGATTTTAAGATAGTTAGCAGTTCTAGAAAAATAAAAAATAAAAATAAATAAATAAATAAACTTAGAATAAGAGGACGTTAATTTGTAGGGTCTTTTGGCTCCCTCTATGGGTCAGGATTTCACATGCTGTGCCCCTTTTGAACTTTCCGTCGACGTCAAGGTCCCTTAAACAAAATTATGTCATTCGTACTATTATCAATGATGTTATGCTCTTGGGGCTAGTGGTAAAAATATTGATGAAGACATCTTCTTGAAAACGTATTAAAGTTGAGGGGAAAAACACGTACGTTAATTCTGTTTTGGTGACAATATGATTTTAGGGAGTTACTCAAATTTCCCATGGGCATTAAAATCAATGCTTTTACGTGCCCCTAAGGTGAAAAAGTGGCGGGGCGTGTTAGGCAAAGTGATGCAAATATCCGGACAGATCTCACCATAACAGCGGCGGTTTGGGGGACTGGCTGATCCGGGCTGATCTGGGACCAGTTGAGCAGCTGAGCGTGTGTCTCGTGGTGCACTGCCATTGGTCCAGGCACGGCACAATACTGGCCAATGGGAAGGAGACATCTGTTCACCGGAGTCACTCTAAAATATCCCGTCCTCTTCCGTGTGCTCATTCACAACTCGAAAAGGTTGTCGTGAAGACTGCATTTGGGGTGAAAAATGCAGATTTTTACTGTAGTAGCGGTGGTATTTGCTGTATGCAGCGTACACGCAAACGTGTACTTTCGGGAGGAGTTCTCGGACGGAGGTAAGTGTCAGTAATTGCCAAAATCCATCATCAAACGTGCAGCGATTTATGGATCCTGTCTTGGCATACTGTAAGCGATGATTTGGGGCATTTAAGCTTGAGCCATCGGTTTTTAAGCCATTGTGGATGCGTATTTCTCACTAAACTGTTACTAACATGTTATTATCAAAAGTAATTGTCGTCCCATGCACTAGCTTACAAACTGGCCCAGAAAGCTAGCAGGCCCAAGTGTAACTGAAGTTTTTTTTCTAGATGCTTGGAGAAGTCGATGGGTGGACTCCAAACACAAGTCTGATTATGGCGAATTTAAACTCACCGCTGGGAATTTTTATGGCGATGCAGAGAAGGATAAAGGTAAACACACTTGATTACATTAGACAGCTGTATATTCAGTGAACGGTATTAGTTAATCATTTTACATTCTTGCTGTATTCAATTGAAAGTGAAACTGAATTAAACAAATTCTTGCAAGTCATGTGACCTTTTTAATGATACCTTGTGATTGGCATTTGCCTATCAGTCTGATGTGTATTCAGTTTCTCCATTGTTTTATTTGTCGAATATGGAGTGCCTTTTATGTTAATTGGAGTGATAAAGGTCTTTTATTGTTTATTGTTTGCTCTTTGAATTACAGGTCTGCAGACAAGTCAAGATGCTCGTTTCTATGCAACCTCTGCCCGCTTTGAGCCATTTAGCAACGAAGGCAAATCCCTTGTTGTTCAGTTTACTGTCAAGCATGAGCAAAAGATTGACTGTGGGGGTGGCTATGTAAAGGTCTTCCCTGCTGACATGGATCAGACAGATATGCATGGAGATTCCACATATTATATTATGTTTGGTAAGTTATCCATATATAAGTGACAACCAACATAAACCATACTGAAAGTGAAAGCTTGAATAAGTGTGTGTTTTTTTTTCTATTTCAGGGCCAGACATCTGTGGCTACAGCACCAAGAAAGTCCATGTGATCTTTAACTACAAGGGCAAGAATCACCTGATCAAAAAGGAAATTAAGTGCAAGGTATTAAAAAAATGTGTATATATAAACTTTAAAAACACTTTATTGAGCTTTTGTTTAAAAAATAAAAAATAAATCCAATGTCTAATCCATATACATTTTCTTCTCTGTCAGGATGATGAGCTGACTCACCTGTACACTCTGATCCTGAACCCAGATCAGACCTATGAGGTTAAAATTGACAATGAGAAGGTAGAATCTGGCACTCTGGAGGATGACTGGGATTTCCTGCCTCCAAAGAAAATTAAGGATCCTGAGGCCAAGAAGCCAGAGGACTGGGATGACCGCGCCAAGATCGATGATCCTGAGGACACCAAGCCTGAGGTAAAAAACAAAATATTATGTTAGTTCTATTATAGTTTGTTCAAAGTTATGTTGTATAAATATAGACAATGGTGGCAAGTGTGTCTGCAAATGCTATGGTTAATTTCGGAGAATTTTGCATTTTGAATACATTTTATATAAAAAAAGGGTGACTTTCCCAACCACACTGGCTTCACTGCTATAACCATATTTGTGTCTATAGGATTGGGACAAACCCGAGAACATCCCTGACCCCGATGCCAAGAAGCCTGATGACTGGGATGAGGATATGGATGGAGAGTGGGAACCCCCCATGATCCCCAATCCAGAGTACAAGGTAAGCTCTTTCCCTGCTCTTATCATAAGCATACTCTTAAGTTTTATATTTCTCTAAAAATAATGATTTTTGCAGGGTGAATGGAAACCCAAACAAATTGACAACCCCAACTACAAAGGAGCCTGGGTGCATCCCGAGATCGACAACCCTGAGTACAGCCCTGATGCCACCATCTACAAGTTTGACAACATCGCTGTTTTGGGACTTGACTTGTGGCAGGTAAAATTTATTAATTTGTCTGCATGTTATTGTTAGAAGTAATACAAAAACTCTGTTATTTATCCTTTTATTTTTTTTCCCTCAGGTGAAATCTGGTACCATCTTCGACAACTTCCTGATATCAGATGATGTGAAGGAGGCAGAAGAAATCGGAAAAGAAACATGGGGTGCTACAAAGGTAATATAATGTAGATGGTCTTTAACATAAAAAAAAAAAAATATACGATCAAGAGTAGAACAAATAGTAAATGTTATACTCTGATCTACTTCAACAGGAGCCAGAGAAGAAGATGAAACAGGAACAGGATGACGTAAAACGCAAAGAGGAAGAGGAAAGAAACAAGGCTCAGGAAACAGAAGAGGCAGATGATGAGGATGAGGATGAGGATGAAGGAGAGGAGGAAGAGGAGGAAGAAGATACTAAAGATGAAGAAGAAGAACAGTCGGAATCTAACGAAGCAGCAAAACACAAAGATGAGCTCTGAGTTGACTGTGAAAATGTGAAATTAGTTTATTGGCATATGCTTCTAGGGAGGCTCTGTCCTCCATTCCCAGGCATTTTGTGGCTGCTGTGCATCCTTTCTCTGGGAATGGAGCACAAGACTTCTTATGTGAGGGTGAAAATAATATAAGGAAGTGTATGTTATTGTTGTAAGTTCATTTTGAGGTTTTTCATGCCCCCTGTTTTAGAAGAATTGTCAATCAATCCCAAATGATTTACTACAGTTTATTTTAGGCCACTAATACTCTTCCTCAGCAACATGTCAATTGCTGTTTGTCACACACTGGCTCATCTGATAAAATAGTTAAACCATTTGAATAAAAAGTAACGTTTGATATCATAAAATTCTAATCTTTACTCCTATGAAAATCAAAATGGACTGAAGTAAGTTATTTTGGTTGTGGCACTGACCTTCAATACTGAAAA
The DNA here is from genome assembly GCF_026225935.1 of Boleophthalmus pectinirostris. Lineage (NCBI taxonomy): Eukaryota > Metazoa > Chordata > Actinopteri > Gobiiformes > Gobiidae > Boleophthalmus > Boleophthalmus pectinirostris. The sequence goes on from NW_026571095.1 coordinate 23,260,920, forward strand.
TGAAACTTGAGTGCTAAAAGAGATTGTATGTCCACATTGAAGCTGCTTGAATGTTTTTTCAAACTATTGGTGAAACCCCGTGTGACTCTCAACAACGTAAAGTCACAACTGTTTTCTTTTTTATTGGACAGAATGTCAATACCAAAGTTTTTATTAAAAGAATATAACCATACAAACCTGTTGTCTATTACTTATGACAAATGCAACTGAACTGTAAAAACATCAAGGGCGTGTATACATGGCTCTTGGCAAAAAAAATTAATTGAAAACACTTTCTGTCCGACCCTGACATTTAAACCATTGCTCATGTTCCAGAATGATTCAGACTGGTAAGGCAACAACATCATGGAAAAGCAAAACAAGACAATTGTTTTTATGTTTTTTTTTCCCCCAAGACTTACTTCATACCATAACTCCCTGCAAGACAGTTACAAACTTTTCAGGAAAATGGCACAATAATTCAGGTTTTACTTTCAATTCTTACATCATCTCTTTATTTTATTCTCAAGATCCAT